>NW_013671742.1:20894-34047 GCF_000517525.1 Limulus polyphemus | reverse complement strand
CTTCCTCATAACCAAACTTTTAATACACAGTAATTCCACAGTCAATAGTTCTTGTCACTTTAAACTTAACAAATTTTATAATACACACTATAAATCACAGTGATTCACACACTTTACTTACCGTCACTACTGTTCGCTTCTTTAATTATCTATCTTTCTCTGTCTATATCACTGGCTTGCTTTGCCAGGCTTATATACTAAAAAAGAGGGCGTCTAGCAAACACTGGGACATTCGCGGAGTCCCCCGATAATTCGAGAAACTCCAGCGCGCATGCTCCCAGCGTCACGCAACTTCCGCTGTCGTAACAATATGAAAAATAGGAACTATAGTCGTGTTGATTAGAAAGTTAGACATTAAGAGAAATTTAGGAAATGGAGTTCGTCTCATAATAACAAATCTTCATGTTAATACGATTGAAGCAGAGATATTGAATGATGAGTCTTAACCTGCAGGAGTCAAACTGTTGATATATGAAGTACTAATATACTAAAAACAATACGGTATGTTTCACCTGCTGAAAAAATCGTGTTTAAAGTACGACTAGTTTTGATGACAACGTTGTTAAACAAACAAAAGTGCAGCTGAAATATTGTGATAAACTCTTTTATATGTTTGCTGGAAACTTGTGTCGGGCTAGTAAATAATTACGTGATCAGACCTTTACCAGAATGTCTGAAAGAAGGGTTATAATTTGTGAGATCAAAAGCCAACACATAATGTGGAAAGCACAATCAGCATGCAAAACATGCTAATGCTACGGAGGTCTGGGAGCATTCTCCCCAGAAACTTTGTAACATAGGTGCTATAAAGGTAAATCTGAAAGCAATTTTGCTTGAAACATAGCTTAAAGAATTACATGGCTGTTCATACAAAATCCACAAACATCCAACGAAAAGTCAACAAATCATCATTCTCTTGTAACATTGCATGGGGAACTAGTCTTAAATTAGCATAAATCTGTGTATGTTTTACTGTAGTAACGTACTGTACTATATACATGCACAGTAGTTATTAATTGTTAAATTATATTATTAATTTAAACAACTTTGTACAACACTAGTATATTAGCTATTTCAATCATTGGCTATCATGTACTTATATGTATGCACTACTGAAATAACATGTTAGTATGCTCCATTCTTCTGGGGTGTTTTTTCATAAATAACTTACATACAGTTTCAATGTTGATAGCAGTGTCATAATTATTATGTATTAAAGTTAGAGCACTCAGTCTTTCCTCGGTTTGTGTAAACCTCAGGTAATTATTCAACCGATGGGGAGCAGTTGCGGAACATCCACATGAACATGAACTTAGTGGCAGTGTGGGAAAGAGTTTCAGTAACATAAATATATTTGGTGCACTAAAACACGCTTTTAAGCAATCACCCAGTGTCTGTGGCTTGTCTTGGAGAGGTATAGAAAGCCATCTTGTTTCCAACGACGAAATTCTTCATCAAAAATATCAAGATTTGGCAAATTTTCCTTGTTAAAATCTACAGTTTGTCTGATATCAGAGATAGAAAACTCTTGTGTGAGTTTTGATGATATAAGTTTCTGAATTTATATTGTTTGCTTTACATGTGTATCAAATATCGAAGAAAGATTACTGATAACGTGGTCAAGAAAGGAATGGTTACTTTTTTCTTAAAGTAATCCTTTGCGGAACTACATTCTGCATTTGCAAATTGAGCTTGTTGTTGACTAACCCGTGGCATATTAACATTAATATTAGATTTGTTTGCAATATTACAACATTTTTCTATTAGGGAAACACCAGAAACAATGTCTTGGCTTGGACCTTACAAATTTACAGAAGCTTCTTTGAAATAGAAAAGGGAACGCTGTAAAGCTGTTAAAAATGAATTAAAAGGATTCCAGTATTTTTAGATGAGCCATAGCATTTTTCTTTAATTAAGTATTATTGCGTCAAAATATCTAGTATTGCATGGAATGTTCTACACTTCTGTCTGGGTACAAATATATGCCAAAAGATTATTATTTAGCTCTAGACTGCGTTATTGTGAGTTTAGCAGTAAAGAGTGTATAGTGGCGATTTTTAAAGTGAAATTATCACAGACTGTATTGTAATAACAGAACAGAGAAGAATAATTCGTCTTGTCAGTTGTGTTCTAAAGTAATTGCACCATCATGTATGGACTTTGACGAAAAAGAGACAGTTATTTAAAGCTCTTGATATAGCTTTCATAACCAATAGCATAACGAACATTTGTATATACGTTTAACTTGTTTTAATATATTATTTTAAAACAAGTGGATTGTGTTCTAGTTTGTTTATTGTTGAAATTTATCGCCAACAAGTCACACACACCTAGCAATAGCAATGCTGCTTTGGTCTTTCAATTACAAAGGGTTGAAGCATTTGCGGCATTTTGAGCATTTTACCGTAATTCAAATGCTTCAAATATTGAGAAAATATCCATATTATGAAAAGTTACCTGTGTGCCATACGTATATGTAATGAGAAGAATTGTATTGCACATCTAGTGAATGCATAAGAAAGTTATATAACGAAGATTGACCAAGAAGAAAAGTATGCCAAGAATAAATCAAAGATACGTTAATCAGATAAATATTTATAACATCTATAAACGGACACTACCACAGCCGTGAGAATGGTTATGAAAACCTCATAGATCATTATCTACAGACTGTAGGAGAGCGAAAGCTGCAAGAAATGTTTACATTAACTCGCACACAGTTACTAAAAAAGGAATAAGTTGGAACTTTGAAGTAGGATCCCTATCACAAATGCATGGAGAGATACAATCGAGTAGACTGCCGATTTACCGACTTTATCTGTAATCAATGGTCAAGCGGTTTTGGATCTGTTTCCGAGAATCACGATGATACTGCAAAAATCAACCAATTAAGTGATTAGATATGTACAGTATTTAGAAAGTCGTAAGAACACCAGAAAAATTCAGTATAAGAACCCCTGTTTTGGGGCCAAAAATTCAGTCTCCCCGGCGTAGAAGTCTGTCTCTACAGCAGCTGTAGAAGTCTCTCTGAAGCCGAGAAAAAAGTTCTCCAATGCTGCAGAAGTTTCCAGTCTCTGAAGAAGGAAGCCGTGTCTGCAACTATGCTAAGTGTGCCGAATGTTTCCCTCTTATACTCTTTGTAAGTAAATTATTGCCATCTCTTTCTAGAATCAGATAACATAACTAGAATTGAATGTATAGTGTTAAAATATGACTGAACCGAATTCAATCAATGTAGTAATCGATAACTTATTGTTTCTGTTGAGTAATTTAATGGAAGTTATTGAAAGTATAATCGAAGAACAATTAACAGTTCAAATTGATGAGTTTGATATTAATATGTTCCAAAATAGTTTCGGTAATTTCGATGTAACCAAGTATCTTGATATAGTGAATTAAAAAGTGTTGTTGTTGTTGAATCTCATTTATTCTAACTGGAAATCTCTTCAACCGCATACCTCAATTTAATATAAATTTGGTGTGATTGACAGTAAGTCGAAGCTTCAACGACCAGCCACACGGCCTGCCTGTTACAATATTGCGCAATTTGTAAGGCAAAATATTCGTCCAAACACTTTCATATGTATGTATGAATCAGATTGTTATGATTTTAAGTTAAATGGGCCTTACTACACAGAATTTACTTGTATTTTTTTCTATTATGTCAACTGTGGAAAGTGGATTGACTTTCAAATGTTGGTACAACATCTCAGTAGTTGGGCTAATAGTGTTGGAAACCATTTAGGACACTAAGTGTATTTTACTAGGGATATTGTACTAACCGTAGGTTTTTCTGACTGTACATTGATATATACTGTACTGAAGACATGGATAATACACACACACATAGCTAAAGGAATATTGCTCAGAAAGACTTTGTTTGGCTGAATTATGCCAGTGATTATTTATTTCTTGATGCTGAGAAAACGTGTTGAGTGTAATGTCTCGTAGATGGCAGCACATTATGGCACTACAGTTACTAAGAATAGCTAGTGGATATGGTTTAGTTGGTTACCATTGTAATGATGAATGAGCAAGAGGTAGTCTATCTAAAGCTAGTACATGTGACAGTACTTATCATTAAGATACATATATATATATGGCAATATACGTGTATGAATAAGTATAAGCATGTGGGGTTGCATATGTATATGGATGTTACATAAAGTTATTTATGAGTGTTGTGTAACACAAATAAATCAGTTACACTCAGACAACAACTGTCAAGCGAGATATGAATGAAAACAAATGACTTATTAAGGATATTAAGACAAGAGATGTAAAGTTAACTGTAATTCCGACATGTAGAGCATTATTTGCTGATGTAGTGCACCTGATATTTCTATTAATTCTGGTTAAAGAATGCTTTCTATTTCAATACTGAAATATTCGACAAGTGGTGGATTTTCATGGAAAAGATAACAGTAATTGATAATCACATACGTACTTTGAAAAAACAAAATTTAACGTGATGTTTTTGATAAGATTATCGAATATTGTTTCAACTGAATCAAACCAGAATAGTTATGAATGGGTGAAATTATATTTAGGAAGTGAAATCCACAAATAGTAGCTTAAGTTTTATACCAAATGTAAACTTGGCGTACTCAGTGTTTTATTTGGCTATGATCAATATATATGATCAATATATTTGAATTGTTTTGTAAATACAAGTTTTACTGAATACTTTTAAGTATTGTTTCAATAAAAGGTAGAGTTGAGATCATGAAAAAATAGACTCTGAATAAACTGCCAGAGGCAGGTAGTAACACTTGTGTGATACTAATTTGTAGTCGTCTCTGATCTATATTAAACTTATCTTAAAGGTGACTAGAGGAATTGAGATGTTGGTGTTAATGGAATACTCAGGTCCAAAGATAGAGTTGGCACTTGTGAGGTGGCTGGCTTGTTTTAGTTATTCATGTACAACCCAATATTTGAAATTTCACTCACATTATTTTCTATTCGATCTATATGTATAACAATCAGACAAGAGTGAAGGGAATGTGACTAGGTTCCAGGGAAGATGTATTAGCTGTTGTCATGATAACGTCAACAGTGGACAACGCAGTTCACTGTTGGTCAAGCATGAGACGTGGAGAAGTGGAACATCCATAGATGCAAGAGATTACATTATATGTATGTGAGTACTTGTAATTCTGTAGAAGTGTCATTTGATCAAGATAATAGCTATTGGTTGTGACCAGGCTATCATGACAATCAAACCTATACTTCTGGCTGAACATAATGATCAATCAGAATTAATGTGACCACACATCTTTCCTTCCCGACTCTTTGTAATGTAGAACATATCCTGTTTCTTTTGGCATTTTTTGTACTAGATTTGCCAGATGTGTTTTACACATTCATTTTTCCTTGCTTAACTATCCATATTCCTGCATGGAGGGACACATACCATCCAATGACAATGAGAGTACCTTAAAATACCAAAAGTTTTGGCAGTCACTTGTCTTGACTGCAGCTAACATTGTGCCCTTGAAGGAGGATATTCTGTTGGCAGTACCTCATGAAACGAACTTCACTTGATGCTACTGATGACCATATCCTAGAATTTGTAGAATTAGTGGTTGCTTTCACAATCATGACCATGTCATTTGAACCTCCTGACCTCGGAAAAATCAAGGAAGTTTCTCTTACTCTGAACTGAACCGAGGAGAAAACGTCACTGTGCTGTAAGTTATAAGATGTACGTTTAACTCCTACAATAAATAGTTAGCAAGGACTTAAAGAGAAAGGAAATGGTCTAACTGTAAAATCATATTTAAAACTGATATATTAAGTCGCAATTTCATTTTATCTTAAAACAAGCCACACAAAACCTATTCGCTTTTCTTGGTCTGGCTGACGTTTTACAGTCTTTTTTTCAGAATCAATAAAATGATGACATATCTTGGTACTATTAAGTTCTTTGCCCAGTTTCCAAAACAAACCTTATAATTGAATCTACTGTTCTCTTTTTATCTTATTTGGTTATTAAAAAGAATCCTAAACTAATTGCAAAGATTCCCCATGCAATTCTATAACTAGATATCTGGTTGATATAACACTTTGTACAGATTATAAAAACAACCACGATAACCTCACAAGACACAATGATCATCTTTGACATATCCATCCTCTTCACTAACATACCAACCCGTTGAAACTACAGATACTCCACAAACAGCTTGAAAATAATATAACCCTCGAGGAAACATAACAACTGAATCTACACAATAACAGATCTTAAAACATTATGTTTCAACATACCTACTTCCAATCTGAAGATTAATACCACCAACAACAAGGTCTAGCTATGGGTTTAGCCCTATCACCAGTACTCATTAAATGTTACATGGAACATGAAGAAGAGTTGGGTCAGATATGTTAATGATGCATCTGTAACATGGTCACACAATACAGACAAGAATCAAGAATTAATGAAAAACCTGAACATGACACAATTTGGAATGGAAATATAAGACAAGGAACTCTCATTCATTGACCCGATAATGACCAAGACACATAACTTATATACTATAGGAGTTTACAGAAAACCAATAGATATGAGTAAATACCTCGAGTATAAATCAAGCTACTCCACCAGGATAATGACCAAGATTTGTAATACAAAAGAAGTTAATCGGATGGAATGAAACCACATCACTAGAACCTTCCTTAATAATGGAACCTCCGTGATAAGGAAGATAAACATGAAGAAAATTACAGCCACTTTCACCTACGTCTGAAAGCATACAGAGAACATATATAAACAAAATATAATCAGAACAGTATAATTGAGAAGCCACAACATAAAACGATCCCAATCAGTACATATAAAACAACCCAAAGACCCAATTGAGAGGAGAAAAAACATTTACAGCATCCTTCGTGAATGTTGATTCCGATACATTGGAGAAACAAAGATTAGAATTCAGGAGTATAACAGACTTACACTAGAAAGGACACTAGAATAAACTGGAATAATACGGAAGTAATAGGATATGGATCATACACGAGAAAAAGAGAGATTAAAGCCTACGCCCATGTAACGAACTGATAACATGCTGTCAACCTAGTATAGAAGCCAGCTAAACCTGAATACCCCCCTTGGAAACATTCAGAGCGTTAGTTAGTTTGATGCAATGATGCATCGGTAGCTTTCATTCAATTAGTTTGATTTGTACTAAATGTAGGTGTTCAGGACTTATACATTCTTTTAACCAGACTGTTTGAATATAAAGTGAAAAAAGAAAAAGTTTTGATGTAAACGATTTTTAAGTCAGCTCTTCAGTTTTAGTAATATAAAAAACTACAACTTGTACAGTATATATTTAAGTCTTGGCATGCATGGTGGATAGAGCGTTCGACTCGCAATCTGAGGGTCGAGGACTCAATTCCATATCACCGAACATGCTCGCCCTTTCAGTGTGGGGGCGTTATAACGTGACAGTCAATTCCACTATTCGTTGGTAAAAGAGAAACTCAAGAGTTGGCGGTAGTGGTGTTGACTAGCTGCCTTTCATTTAGTCTATGAACCCTAAATTAAGCACGGCTAAAGCAGATAGCCCTCGTGTAGCATTGCGCGAAATTCCAAACAATCCGATACAGCGTATATTTATCTAACATTTACAGGTAAAATACCATTATGTAATGCACTCTTTGGATATTTTATTCTATTTGTATTTTAATTAGTATATTCTTTACCAGTATTGTAAATATATGGGAAAATTTTGTTTGTAATTAAGCACAAAGCTACACAATGGGCTATCTGTGCTCTGCCCACCACGGGTATCGAAACCCGGATTCTAGCGTTGTAAGTCCGCAGACATACTGCTGTACCACTGGGGGCTTATGGGAAAAGTGTAAATAAGGTGTCGAGATTTGAGACAAGATCCCCTGCATACATGTAATATATGACTTTCTATAAAAATTGAACATAGATACATAAAAAAATGATAATATGGTAGTATTTTGGTCTACAAGTTTTTTAATATACATAATCTTTGTTACTTGGTTTCCTATCAATGTGGCCCGGCCCGGCCATGTGGTTAGGGCGCTCGAGTCACAATTTGAGGGTCGCGGGGTCGAATCCCCGTCGCACCAAACATGCTTGCCCTTTCAGCCGTGGGGGCATTATAATGTGACGGTCAATCCCACTATTCGTTGGAGGGTAGCCTTTTGTAAATTTATCTTTATTGGAGTAAACGTTTTAAAACTTATATGCAACTAAACATTGACATTGTTCTTTAGAAAGTTTTTCTTTACTCTTCAGACTGTGATATTTTCAGTCTGTAAGACCCAAAGATATTAACTGTTCTTCAGATGTTTGCAAATTATGTTCGAATATATTTTGTCACGGTAATCAAAAAATAAATCATTGTAAAGTTTGTTTGTTTTGAATTTCGCGCGAAGCTACTCGAGGGCTATTTGTGCTAGCCGTCACTAATTTAACAGTGAAAGACTAGAGGGAAGGCTTCTAGTCATCACCACCCACCGCCAATTCTTGGGCTACTCTTTTACCAACAAACGGTTGAAAGGGCGAGCATATTTGGTATGACGGGGATTCGAACCCCCCGACCCCCATATTGCGAGTCAAGCGCCCTAACCACCTGGCACACCATATTCAGAAATTTTAAATCACTTAGCTGATAAAAGTTTGCTTTTTTTTTTCTGTTCAGTCCAGTTCTCTGCACTTCAATGATTGTCCAGTAAGATCATCACTAAATAAAAAATGTTTTCACACTGTAGTTGTACTTAGTTCGCACGCAGAAGAACATATGATTTAGATACAAAGAGCTTTAGGTTTTTCACGGTTAACTGTTTGGATGTAGTAATACAAAAATATATACACAAATGTTTATCTCCGGATTCTCAAATACAATCGTATTCAAATAATGAGTGCAAAACCTAAATGCATAGCAAGCCATAATTTAATTTTTGTTTTCCTATTGTTACTAAATATTTCAGAAAATCACAGCTTAAGAAAAGGAATGGCAGTTTTATTTGCACAATGTTTCAATCACTGATACGATTATAATTAACGACATAATGATGACATTTGTTATTTATCAGATTTTGTGTGATAGGTTAAAAACTTTATGTATTCATAATTATCGATATAAATTAATGCACGTTCTCCTTTCGGCATCGGGCTTTGTAGACCTGGAAGGGTGTTACTGTACTCTCTGTACATTTAAAATACCACTCTCACATCACACGCACACACACACACACATATATATATATTTTTCTTCTTCTTCTTGACTTCTACTTAATGATGATTTTCATTATCTCTCATAACTTTCAACATTTTATCAGTTCAAAATATATTTAGTATTGCAAAATTCATTAAAGTTTCGACTATATTTTCCACAAAGGGTTTGTTTGTCAGTAAGCACAAAGCTACACAATAGGCTATCTGCGCTGTGGCCACCACTAGTATCGAAACCTGGTTTCTAACAGTGTGAGCCCTTAGACTTACTGCTGAGCCACTGGGGGGATTCTGGAAAGGGGGAGCCGGCGCTGTGTTATTCCGTCTGTATGCCTTTCTCCAGTGAAAGAATCTGCCTCCTCTCCTCCTTGCTTTCACGTCCCCCCCCCCACAATACTCTGCTATGAAACGTACTGTACGTAGGATAAAAACAAGAGGGAATCGTTAATAGCTGCGGCACTTAAAATTCTTTTAGGCAGGATTAGAATAAATTAATCTACGAGACCTTTTTTCCTTTTTACTATCTATATTTTTGTGCACCAGCAATACCAAGCATGACGCGCGCGTATACCAATTCGATTTTATTACTCACCAGGATCTTTACCAGCTTACCCTCAAATTTAAATTATTTTAGGCAGGGTTGGATTAAATTAGCCTATGATACCTTGGGCGTGGTCAATATATCAATAGAAAGGGTTTGACCTCCTGATTTCAAAAATGTAATTAGATCTCAAATTGGCCAAGAGATGACGAAGCTATGAGCTAGAAGTTTGTACTTGAAAAACTCGGAGACATTCCATGAACCGCTATGTCGCAACTAAAAATCTGCTGCTTCCCCCCCTCTTTTCTCTACATTTTATATAGTTTGATCTTTTATCTTCTAAGTATCTTCTATTCCTTTTGTCAAAGTGCACTCAGGTTGATTCAATTACTTTTGAACCATGCTTTGGCGTAATAAACTATTTTTCTTATCTTCTTTTCTACTGTTAGTCTTACTCTAACATATTAAACGTTATGCCTATCACTTCTACGAGAGTTAACTTGACGCCAAACTTTTTCTTACCCGTAACTTTATTCTCTTCTACTATTGTTTGTCTGCTGTTTCCGCTCGTCTCACCAGTTACATCTTTATTACTTAATCGCTTGGTCTTCTAGAAATCTATATATTCTCGATGTCAATGTATTGCACGTGACATTCGACAGTCTCGTTATCAATGAATTATAAACATAACTTCCTACATTCGTATGCTTTTAACTCTTATTATAACCAAAACTAAACAATAATAAAATATTCACTCACAAAATATATTAATTAATAATATCTAAACTAAACAGTTTTTATATCATGACAAATCTACTCCACCACTGTCTTATATTTCAATGCACTACTGGCACACTGCTACCCTCTACATTCAGAGATCATTAATAGAGTCCAGAACACCATTTTAATTATATATGCTGTATAGCATAGGAAGTAAGTAGTTCATTGTGTTTGATTTAGTGCACATGGTTAAAATTAAGTCTAAAAATAACAGTGTGAAATACGTGTATTTAGTACTAAGGTGTACTGAGAATCTAACCCATTATCCAAAAGGTCACAAGGAAAAAAAGTACTTTCATCATTAAATTGTTACCTCGTTTTATTGTTGAAATTTTTAAGTTGAGAATGTTATGAATAAAATTGTAAAATAACAATTGTTTTGGATAGAAAATATTTGCTGTTAGTATTAGTAATACGCGAAAGTTTACCTGGAATTGGAAAGCAACATAGAAGTGTTAAGAAGTATATTGTATATTAGGTATACAAAGGAAGAAATCTATTGAACTTGTGTGTCAAAAGAGTGTAAAACTAGCCAATCAAACTATGAAAGCCATATTTTTGTGAGTTTTAAAAAAACCTTGAAAATATTAAGCCACAGAAAGATATTTTTTGTTTCCTACAGATCAGGTTTTAGGACTATGAATGTAGTACCTGGCCATTTGAAAACCCAGTTGAATGCTCGTGATAAAGAAGTTTAGGTCTTGGTATTTAGCAGCAGTAATGGTGAATGAGACTTGTTTACCAGTATGTGTAAAAATCAGTATTTTATCTGTCCTAGCTTCAGTTAAAGTTTTATACAAGTCATGCAGTTTCTCTCTCATTGTGTATATACAGTATATATATATATATATCTCCTGCCTCTCTTGCTATTCTTCTGGTTATTTTTAACCGGATCTGGCAGGAACATATATATATATATATGTGTGTGTGTATGTATGTGTGTGAGGGTTGTTCAAGTAAAAAGCATGAATAATTATAGCTATAAAACTGATAGCTTATAATACACACATACAACAGAGACTTTAAGTTTTGAAACTTAATTTGACAAATGGTAAAAATAAAAGCTGTATAAGTTGGACTGTACAATGTGTGTGTGGGTATATCATTGTTTTATATCAATATTTGTAATTATTATTTTTCTTACACAAGGAAGATCACAAGAAAATGAATATCATAGAATTGACTAAAACTTGGAAACTATTGCCCCATTTGCATCAGAAAACAAATTTTCAATATACTTTCTTATATGGTGTTTAATCTTTGTTAAAGTTCATAATGGTGGAACTTCACTTGACTTTTTTTTGGTCTTTTAACAACATTATTACACAAACACCAGCATTATAAGAGTATTATATTTAAAACACCTCAGTTGTGAATTGGGCAGCTGAGTTATTTGGAGACACTGATCAGATGTGGAAAATTTTTAAAGATAAAATTTTAAATATTCAAAGTAAACACATTCCTTATAGAAAGAAAAGGTTAGCTGCATATGAAAAACCAGATTGGCTCACAAAGAGTATAAGAGATAAAATTAAAAAAACATCACAAATTTAAGAAATTTAAATTGACTGGGTGTTGGGAGATTTAGAAGATTATATAAGATCAAGAAAGTTGGTGAAACAGGAAATTAGGATATCAAAAAGGATGTATGAGAAAAGGTTGGCTGAAAATGTAAAAATTAGCAGTAGGGATTTCATTAGATACATTAAGGGTACACAAAATGTTAGAATGGGGGTGGGATCCTTGAGGGATGATAAAGGAAGGGTTGTATCTGATGATTATGAGATGGCTAGGTAATCAAAGTTTATTTTTTCTTCAGGTTTTACTAACAAAGATTTAAGTTGATAGACGCAAACAAGATCGAACAAGATCTGAGCTTGTTAAGAAAAAATTTGGGAGTTTAAAAGACGATATGGTTCCTGGGCCAGATAATGTTTCCCCAAGGGTTTTGAAGGAGGTTAAAGATTGGATATGTGAGCCGCTTACTACTATTTTTTTTCAGTCCTTGAATAGTGGGCAGGTACCAGAGGATTGGAAGTTAGCTAATGTCACTCCTCTTTTCAAGAGAGGTGATAAAAATTGTCCCAGTAATTATAGACCCATTAGCCTTACATCAGTTGTGGAAAAAGTTATGTAAAGTTTGATAAAAGATGTTTCGCAAAGTAATTTAACCAAGTTTAGAATTTTATTGAATAGTTCACCATGGTTTCACTAAGGGAAAATCTTGCCTTACAAATCTTTTGACATTCTTTGAAAAGTTTACTGCTTATGTAGATTAGGGTAAGGGTGTAGATTTAGTGTATCTGGATTCTAAGAAAGCATTTGACAAGGTACCACATAAAAGGCTTATAAAAAAATGATCTCTATAGGTGTGGGGGATAACTTAGCTAATTGGATAGAAGAGTGGCTGGATGGAAGAAAGCAGAGGGTTGTTACAAATGGAGTTCAGTTGAAATGAATTAATGTTACAAGTGGGGTACTCAGGGCTCAGTTTAGGACCTTTGATCTTTTTGATTTACATCAATGACATAGATGAAGGAATGGTCAATAAATTAATTAAATTAGCCGATTATATTAAAGTTTTGGGTGTTTTTAGTTGTGAAGAGGATGCTGCTGAT
>NW_013671742.1:14861-20476 GCF_000517525.1 Limulus polyphemus | reverse complement strand
ATGTAAATAATATATAATATATAAATGTAAATAATATATAATTGAGAATAATAGGACCAAGGGACACAAATATAAATTTGGCAAGAGGAGTCATCTTCAGCTAAGACAGTTTTATTTTTCTAACAGGTGGTTGGCCTTTGGAATGGGTGGCCTCCAGATGTTGTGCGGGCAGTAAATTTAAGTGAGTTTAAGAGAAAGCTTGATAAGTATATAATTGATTAGGGCTGGTTTAAGATTTTTTTAAATTTATTTATTAATGGTTTTAGTTTAGTGTAGAGGATGGGACAGCAAAGATGGACCAATAGGTCCCATGTTGTCCCAAAACGTTATCTTATGTTATTACTGCATATGATTTAAGCACGGTGCACTCTCTGCACCACTGAAGGATTAACAAAAATATTTAAAGTTTATTTTGGAGAAGTGACAAAAATCTGTGTCCATTATTAGTTGGGATAAGAGTGTTAGAAATATATGTTAACATACTCAAGTTTTTGCGAAAGGTGCTGATGGCTCTGTGCGGGTATTTGATCAAAGACACTTGGAGCATTCAACAGTTTACAAAGATGGATGTGTCACCCACTGATGAGATTAGCCTGGAACAAGCTAGATACCAATTACTAAACTACTTGTGCTATGGATGTATGTCAGGTGGTGTATGTCTTTGAACAACTTGAAACTTTGTATGAAGAATAAGTTCCTTTATAAAATGAGAATCATACAAGAACTGGTATAAGGAAAAACATTATTGGCTAGAGTGCTAATTGCTTTAATAAATATTAAAACTGATTTTAAGATAAAAGGTATAGAGAAACACCATTTAGGGCTTATTTTTAGTCATAATTAATATCAACTCTGAGATTACATATTATTGATAAAAATGTTCTTTTGTGTAATTCTGTCAGTTTTTTTTTTGGTTAAATTATGTGTGAAAATATCTAATTATTAATTTTTTGTTGGAGAACTCAATGTTCAAATTTTACATTACTTTTTTGTACTCAAACATGATCATTATAGATTTTATTAAGTAAATTTGTCAGTGTTGTCACATGTTAAAACATAAGGTATAAACATTTTTCTTTTTTTGTTTCTGCTGATGATTACATTAGATACTTGAGTGCCATGTGCCTCAGTGGCTATGTTAAACATAGAGATTGTGTCAATGGAACTGCTTGAGCCCCTTGTTTTTTTGTACCATGTAAACATTACAGGGCAAGAAAGAAACTGATGTATAATTCAGTTTTATTAAGATAAATACATTTGTGAGTGAATATATTCATAGAATTAGTAATTTATCTATGAAGTTATGATTTTGCATAGGGCTTTGATGACATTTTTGACAGATTATTTAAGTGTTACAGATATGTGTACATGTGAACCCAACATTATTAGTGTTTCTAATTCGATGTGGTTAAATATGACTGTTGAATTAAACTTAAGAAAAGTAGAATATTTGTAAGATGCTGCAATACTTGTATCATAATACAGTTTACCATATAAAGTGCATGAAAACTAACTAATGCCTTCTTACAATATTTTGTACCTTCTTCAGAAGTGCTGGGAAGATGTAAAAAATTTGTTTGTTTGTAGTTAAGCACAAAGCTACACAATGGGTTGTCTGTGCCGTGCCCACCACAGGTATCAAAACCCAGTTTTTTAGCTTTATAAGCCTTCAGACTTACTGTTGAGCCACTGGGGGGCATATGTAGAAGATAAATCATTCAGTCATATATAACAGAAACTACTTTATTTAAATTGTGGATTCTCAAACATGCTTCCTATGTCAAACAACCCAGTACATAAACATGCAGATATTCATTCTGTGTATGTCTGTATGGTACATGCATTCTTGATATATTAACTTTAACCAAATTTATGTTTTCTGTAATGAGATGTTTGGTTGTGCATATTTGTTTACTTTGAAAAGCTTGTTTTGACAGTTATTCTCTGTTAAGTAATGACACTGGTAGACATTTTTTTTCCATAGAGCATGGGGCAGTGGAGAGTTTCCCTAAATTCAATTCCCCTTCTCACTCCCACCTAGATTTTTGCAAAGTTGAGGGTTTTATTCTCAGATGACAACTTTTGGTGTGAAAAAGCTTTGTACTTTACAGTTATCATTCTAGACCACTTATATAAAAAAAATCTAGGCGAATACAACAAGGTCATGTTTATAAACATGTTTTGTAAGACTTTTTAGAGTACCAGTTGAGCATTTTAGTTGCTAACCAAATAAAACAGTAATATCGCGGAAAGTCTAATAAACATTTCATAATATTCAAAAAATTATATCAATCAATCCATTTTTATCAGTCTGGAGGAGCCTTTATTAAGACTTTACAATTGGGAAGGTCACATTACTTGCTGTTTTTAAAACTATACATAAATGGTATAGAAGCTTAACAAGTTTTTGTGGCAGGTACTTTCTTCTAAATAGTTGAACAAAATCTATCATAGCGACACCAAACATATATAAACAAGTTTTGAGCCTATGCTTTGAGGCCTGCAGTTTTTAGGTTCTTTAGATAAATTTTTATATACTACTGTTTTTTTATGAGGAGGGAAGCATAATAAAACACTGACAGAATTAAAACTCCATCATAATTTTTTTACCTTTTCATGTATGATTACATAATACAAGTGAACGTTTTTTTCAGAAATGAATATTTGATTACCATCTAGTAGTAGGTAGAACTATCTGGCACCATGTGGTACCATCTGGCAATATCTGGTATCATATAGTGTCATCATGCAAGGACAGGTTAAGAGATATCTTGTATATTTCAAATCCTTTTATTGTGTATTAAAACACCCAAATGTTTTTAAATGATAATCTCATTTTTTTCTCTTAGCTGATGACCTTCAAGCCATGATCTTGGACATTCAGCAAATGTCCAGAGCTATTAATGACCTAATTTATTGAATATCACATATAAACTTTCTTTTCTGCCAAGAATTAAAGTTATTACAAACCATTTTTGTTCAAATATCATGAGATATATATATATAAGGGATAGTACTTGCTAGGTGTGAGAAAAATGCTTTTTAGACTTGGTTAGGATAGTACTTGATAGATGTGGGCAGTGCTTGTTAGATTTGGTAAGGATAGTACTTGATAGGTGAGGACAGTGTTTGTTAGATTTGGTTAGGATAGTACTTGATAGGTGAGGACAGTGTTTGTTAGATTTGGTTAGGATAGTACTTGATAGGTGAGGACAGTGTTTGTTAGACTTGGTAAGGATAATACTTGATAGGTGAGGACAGTGTTTGTTAGATTTGGTAAGGATGATACTTATAGATGAGAACAGTGCTTGTTAGACTTGGTATGGATAGTAGTGGATAGGTGAAGACAGTGCTTCTTACACATGGGAAGAATATTATTTGATAGGTGAGGACAGTGCCTATTACACTTGTTAGTGACATTGGTTGTTAGGACAATGTTTGTTAGATTTGGCAGTGATAGTGCTTGCTAAGTGAAACAGTACTCATTAACCTTGCTAATGATAGTGCTTCCTGAGGACAATACTTGTTAGCCTTGGTAGGGATAGTGCTTGCTAGCTGATGACAATGCTTGCTAACTAACAACAGTGCCTCATACACTTGGTAGGGACAGTGTTTACTAGCTGATGACAGTGCTTGCTACGCTAGGAATGGAGAGTGTTTACTAGCTGATGACAGTGCTTGTTACACTTGGTAGGGATAGTGTTTACTAGCTGACAACAGTGCTTGTTACACTTGGTAGGGATAGTGTTTACTAGCTGACAACAGTGCTTGCTGTGCTAGGTAGGGACAGTGTTTACTAGCTGACGACAGTGCTTGCTATGGTAGGTAGGGACAGTGTTGACTAGCTGATGACAGTGCTTGTTGCACTTTGTAGAGATAGTGTTTACTAGCTGATGACAGTGCTTGCTATGCTAGGTAGGGACAGTGTTGACTAGCTGATGACAGTGCTTGTTGCACTTTGTAGAGATACTGTTTACTAGCTGATGACAGTGCTTGTTATACTTTGTAGGGATAGTGTTTACTAGGTGAGGACAGTGCTTTCTATACTTGGTAGGGATAGTATTTACTAGGTGAGAATAGTGATTGTGTGATAAACACAACTGGCAACAACATTCAGGTACAAACTATTTATTATTTACTCTTCAACGGAAACCAAAGAAAATAACCCTGCCAGAAGAACGTTCCCCACAATTTTCACTGTTTTAATAACATAAGTGTTAAGTGTCTCAGTACAGAATAAAGGAAGTGTGACTCATTAGGCCACATCACCCAGTTCAATTATTCATTGCCAACATTTTACTCTTTAGCACCCTTGAAATTCTGCTTTCCTGTTTTCATCTTAGATAAGCAATTTTTGGACTGGTTGGCAGCTGCCGTATGACATTTTTTGACAGTTTAAGTAAATTAATTATTGATTCTGTTCAAGGAATCCATAACTTGAAACACAGTGTGATGTATTTTCCAATTTACAAAGCTATCCAATAAGCTTTTCCCTTGGTCTGTCAACAGCAGTTGGCAGCCATACTTTTTCCAATAGTAGAGGTATTACATTTACATTACCATTCTTAGAGTGACTATGATGGTTCATATGATTGTGGGTGCCTGTTTAACAGCAATGCCAATTCAAAGAACAGTTTCTTTAACCAGCTGATATCACAGTTTATTAACTTCATGTGGTGCTCTATAAAAGTGAAGGGTTTAGAGAAGTAGTCAGTAAGTGCATCAGAAACTAACAATGCCAGCTGGTACTTCAAATCTATGTTGGTTGAAACCTCTGTTGATATGTATATATTTTTTATAAGCTTTAGAACAAGTACAACAGAGAAACTAACCAGATTAGTTCAGTGAGGGGGCAACAACCTTAATTGTTGAATTGATATTTTGAGATAAAGTACCTTATATGTGCCTTTAAATCCTTCATTACTTTATTTGAAATATTCTTAACTGATTATTACAATATTTTTTGTTGTAATTATATTTTTCTTAATATTTGTCATTTGTTTACTAATTTAATTAAATCTTGATACTGCCAAAATGGTATCAATATTAATTTCCTGATCAAGTTTGCATAATTTAAAAATACAGTCGTGATAATTGAAATCACTTATAAATTTGATTGGAGTTTTATAGAAATGGCTATGAAATATTATTTCTACCTGACTTTAATGTTATTGTAACGACACCAGAACTTTGATATTTTGATCTTAAGAAATGTGTAGAGGTGTATATAAGAGAAACATGTGAGAAACATCTTTCCAAAAATATCTATTAAAAAGTAAAGGTACCCTTTAAAATATTCAATACCTAAATTAACCGTTTTTAATGTTGTTTTTTTAATTTGTGAATGATACACCTAACACCTTGATGAGATCATTTTCGTTTTTTATAACATGTATTTCCTTAACCACTATGATTTAAATCCTATTATTAATTTTTTATGTTTTTAATTTTACTCATAACCAAACTTTTCTCTGTATTGGAATGATAGATAAATTCATACAATACATAGAATGAATTTTAAAGCTTATTTATAATTTGAAGATTGGGATTAAGCAAACAGATCAACAAATGAACTAATTTTGAAATAATGATAATAAGTGATTTCAGTGATGTTA
>NW_013671742.1:12806-14292 GCF_000517525.1 Limulus polyphemus | reverse complement strand
TGTTACTCTTGGTAGGGACAGTGTTGACTAGCTGATGACAGTGCTTGTTACACTTGGTAGGGACAGTGTTGACTAGCTGATGACAGTGCTGTTACACTTGGTAGGGACAGTGTTGACTAGCTGATGACAGTGCTGTTACACTTGGTAGGGACAGTGTTGACTAGCTGATGACAGTGCTTGTTACACTTCGGTAGGGACAGTGTTGACTATCTGATGACAATGCTTGTTACACTTGGTAGGGACAGTGTTGACTACTTGATGACAGTGCTGTTACACTTGGTAAGGACAGTGTTGACTAGCTGATTTCAGTGCTGTTACACTTGGTAAGGACAGTGTTGACTAGCTGATTTCAGTGTTTGTTACACTTGGTAGGGACAATGTTGACTAGCTGATTTCAGTGCTGTTACTCTTCTAAGTACAATAAATTTTGCTTCTAAGTACAATTGATTTTGGTTTGTTTTTTTTATCAGTCCTTTAATATTTCATTTAACTCGGTTAAATTCTTATTAAAATTAGTATTTATCATTTTAAGTATGATATATCGCTTTTTGAAAACTTTTAGCTACCTAAACAATTTATTTACACTTAAAAGATTAACCTTTAAACCTGAATATTTGGAAAATTAATCAAGAATTGATTGTAGATTGTGGAAAACTAGTTAGTGTAAGAGAAGTATCGAGAGTAAACTGTGAAATTTTATACCCATTGTGTATCGTTATGTCTTCAATATGCAGACCCCTACTCAGAATGTTTGAAGGAGGGGTTCTAATTTGGGAGATCAAAGCCAACACATATTGTGTGAAACACAATAAACGTGCAGCATGCTAATGCTACGGGGATCTGGGGGCATTGGACTGTTTCAAGCCAAAAAATGCTAACTCTTCATCAGAAGAATGTAGACCATGTAGAAAATGTTAAATACCATAAGTAGCTTCGCTATAACTACATAAGCTTAATTTCTTTACATCACAAAAATAGGAGTTGCGCCGGAACACCCTCCCCTGCATACGTGCGTGATATGCTGATTATTTCTAACCAAAATCGTTAGAATTTCAGCACATGACAAGAGAATAAGTTATAAATGGTGTCCCTACAAAATTCACGTTGTATACTAATTTACACTTTTTAAATAGTTGAAATTGAAAAATGTCACAACAACTGCTTCAGTCAAATGTTTGTTTGTTTGTTTTGAATTTCGCGCAAAGTTACACGAGGGCTATCTGCGCTAGCCGTCCCTAATTTAGCAGTGTAAGACTAGAGGAAAAGCAGCTAGTCATCACCACCCACCACCAATTCTTGGGATACTCTTTTTACCAACGAATAGTAGGATTGACCGTCATATTATAACGCCCCCACGGCTGAAAAGGCAAGCATGTTCTGTGTGACGGGGATTCGAACCTGCAGATTGCGAATTGAGCACACTAACCATCTGGCCACGTAACCTGAAGGTATGGTATATATATATATATATATATATATATATATA
>NW_013671742.1:5318-12137 GCF_000517525.1 Limulus polyphemus | reverse complement strand
AGCAGATATATATATATATATATATATATATATATATATATATAATATCTAGCATTTATTTATAATTATTTTTTAGGCGGATATTTAGTAATTCACATTCTTTGAGTGAAGAACAAGTTTCCTGGTTGATAACTAATTTCTAGCCCTTATATCGAAAGCTTCTAATCCATTCGAAAAAAAGCAGCAAACAAAAAAAAACAGCAATTAAAATCAATAAATAGAAATGATATAGTGTAACCATCGGATCCCATATTTTTGATATAGTGTAACCATCGGATCCCATATTTTTATTATTTTTCATGCTTCTTATAGTATTCTAAATCGAGGGAATTGTAGGTGTAGGAAAAATATTGGTGATGTTTTAGCGTAAATCTACACGGCGGACAATCTGCACTGTTCACCGCAGGGATTCGAACCCCGTATTTTAGTATTGTAAATCCGAAGAGTAGAGTAAGAATAGAAACGGTCTAAGCATATTTGCACTTAGAAAAAAGAAATCACACTAATAAAACAGCTCTTAGAAAACAAAACTCTACAGAACACAACTGTTCTAAATTGCACGATAGTTTACTAGTGTCTATGTAATAAAATACTTAATATAATATACTAGTCTTGAATATCTATTATCGAAAATAAGAACTGGTTTAACCATTTTTAAATAGATAAGTTAGAAAAACTCCCTAACGTTTTGTTTGTTTATTATTGTGCCCACAGTATCAAACCCATATTTTTAATTTAATCAACGGGAAGCATCGGTCTATCCTTCTGAATGTTTTTCAATTACTTTTCCTTTTATGTTAACTGTAAAAACAAATCCTTTACTAGAGAGTGAGTGCTCTGTAGTTTTTAAAGAGAATATCTTATACGCTGAAGATAGCTTTTGTGTACAATAAGAACCATGTATTAGAGTTTTTTAAATCTGGACATTTGTTCGTTAGCAATGGTAAGGAACAGGTTGCTGGAGCAGATAACATTATGTTAATGCATTGCGTATGAATGATTAAAGTGATTTAACTGGTTAGAATGGGTCCACCTTGATATCAGACAGTCCGTTGAATGATGGAACTTTGTGTGTAATTGTCTTTCTCTCTCTCTCAGCTGGTGTATTTCAGATTTAACTTGTCATATCGTTGTTTTTATTTTATTGCTTTGGTTAGCTTTTGCTACATCCGGTCTTGGGGAAGGCCATGAATCCAAAGGCACCATCGATTATGCGCAGATTTAGTTGTAGTTAGGGGGGGGGGGTAGTTGCGGGTGATCCTTGTAATGTTATTTTGATTAGCTTTTGAGAATGTTTCAAACAGTTTTTTAAGGGACTTTTTCATTTATCTATATGAATTTAATGTTTTTACTAGCGATTCTAGTTAACCATTGCCTATTGCTTAGTCAGTCTGATGCCACAGTCAGTGTCATTTAAAGTTCACCAAGTATGATAAAGGATTCAGCAAATAATCCGAAACGCCTTCCCGAAATCAAGGAGAAAAACGGCAGGAGATGATCATGTCTACACATGTTTTGTTTTTCCAAATTTTCAAAGTTGAAAGATAGCTTTTATCGTATTACATCGTCTTTCTGTATATTGAACAAGGAAATTTTAGTATGTCTGTTGTTAAGCTACAAAACGTAATGAGGAACCAAAACTCCAAAACTATTGTAGTTTTTCTTAAAAGTTTATTAAAACGTATGCATGGGTATTCTAAGCCAACTGGTCTAAATCGTATTAAGCGTAAAAAACACAAAAAGTGACCGTTTTTTTGTGTTTTTTTACGCTTAATAGAGTAGCACAATGTGCTTGGAAAGAAATCATAAAAAGTGTGTTCTAAACCATTTGAAAAATATAACTTTATTTCCCATATTCCATCTCAACGTAGTAAATACAATATCATATTAATAATGTCTAGAATCTCTAAAAGATATTTGTATGCGTATTGTTGCGTCAGCGAGGTCACGTGACTAGTATCACGCCACGTCCTTCTCGAACCATCGGGAATTATTGGGAGACTACTAGATTGGGGTAGACTGGTATATATAAGATGGTCACAACGTGACGGAACAATGAGTAATTGAACTGCAGTCAGTAATTGAACTGAGTATTGTCGAGCACGTGAGACGTTCTCTGAGAATTATAGCGTTGTTATAGAGCGACTGTTGAAATTAAGTGTATCAGTAAAGTTGTATTCGGAAAGAATAAACCAGTTTTATTTAAGAAAGGACTTGTGTCGCTAAAGTTTCGTTGGAACGAATTTATGGAAAATTAAATAACGAACGAACGGAGACGTAACAGTATTATCTAATATACTGCACAGTTCACAGACACATGTTATACAGCCGAGCAAAGTAAACGTAACAACTTGTCAAAAAGAATGGGCCACGTGACACAGACACTCCAGAGCATACATGCAATGCAAATAACTAAACGTAAGAAGTGTTATAAAATGCATGTGACTGTATCAAAGTATTATATTAGTTCCAACAGATACCAACGTGCTGAGAGCCACTAATGATGCACTCTTAGAAGTCTATTGACATGTCAATGAAAACTGTTTAAGTTTGGGTACAAGATGTTGAAAACTGCATAGTTGTATTTCTTTAGTTAGTTAATTACTAAAGTTTAATATAGGAAAGATAATTTTGGATCACCCTGTATATGTCGAATCATGTATGGTAAAAAAAGAGCAAAAAATCGTCATGGTAAAAATTATTTGAGAAAAAGTTTATACCCATGTTTTTGTGCTATATACCAAAAGGTATACTTAAAGTAACCAGTTGAGATGTGTTTTATCATGTACCGATAAAACCTTCCGTTTATAAATTTTATGTGTAAAGTTTTTAGTTTACAAAGTCTGTTTGTTGTAGAATTATTATTTTTTTTAACACATCGCACCAGCTTTGCAACAAATACCACAATATAGGTGTGTACATATCGTAATTTGTACAATGATTTTTAGAAAAGTCACAGCCATTTTAAACCTTATAATATTTTATTAAAAGTAGGAAAATACCCCCCTAGTGGCGTATCGTTATGTCTGCGGACTTACAACGCTAGAAACCGGGTTTCGAATCCCGTGGTGGGCAGAGCATAGATAGCCTATCATGTAGCTTTGTGTTTAATTACAAACAAACAAACAAAAGAAAATAAAATCACAACAGCAGCTTTTCAACATTGATTTTATAACAAAAGAAGTTTTGTGATGGGTTTATTTGTTTGTTTGTTAAACCTTCAGACTTCTGCTGAGCCACTGGGGACACGTGATAGGTGCGATACCTCCAGGTTTTGCTTCTTCTTTTTTTTTTTCTCGGTTTTACTGATTTAAGTACGTTTTCTGTACCTGAAAAATTTTCAAGCTCCCTCTGCTTTGAGAGCGAGATGTTGCTTAATGGTTAGCGTGCCGACCGTAGCCTGAGTGTCTATGATTTATTTCGCGTTCCTGAAAAAAATTGCACTCTGCAATTTGAGGTCATTGATACATTACGATTAGAGTAACCCAAGGGTTGGCGATGGGTGTTGTTGACTAGGTGCCTTCCATACAATATTTCAGATAAAAAAATTAAGTATGACTACTACAAATACTTCCTGTGTAGCTTTGCGCGAATATCCAAGCCAACCAACTCTTTGCTATGATTTTCTGTTTTTGGTTACTTTCTGGAAAAGGAAGGCATCCACCAATAACCAATTCCTGTAGCCTAACTCTCTTTAGTTACCAACTTTTACCATTAAAAGATGCTTTGACTTGAGCCTCATAATACAGAGTATTTCAAATTCGTGAGATTTCAAAGATGGGTATGTATATTAAACTAGATATATTTATGATTATTAAGATCATTTAATGGACCCTAAAGAAGATATTCCTATGAATAATAATCTTTATTCCCTAGTTTAGTTTTAACTTGCGTTCATACATATCTATATTGTGTTATTATGAGGCATTGTTTGAAGAAGTCCGGTTTTCCAATAGGCCCAACATTCAAGTGTTTAAAGTGTAAATGAATTCCGATATTACCCCAAAATACAGATCTTAATTAACTGTGATCTGGACTTTGTTATTTAAAATGATTTACAACTTTTTCAATGGCAAGATGGGTCAGGCGTGGCCAAGTATACAGCACTGGGACTGATTGTGAATCCAAGGATTCATGGATCATGTCTTAATGTCACAAAAACGTTGTCCATACTTTTGGGACATGTAAAGACAGTCAAGTCCCACTATACGGTCAGACAAGAGTATCCCAAGAATTAGCAGTGGATACTATTGAGTGTTGACTACAGCTGTTTTGCGCTAAAATGTTACAAACAAAACAACAATCGTAAGGCAAAAAAAATTGGAGGGAAAGCTCCACAATATAAATTGTGTTTTTGCAATGCAAAATGGTAAGTATAGGTGTATTAAAAGGACACCAAACTTACGCTCTTGCGTATAAAGAAATACATAGTTCCATTGGGCGTCACTGTATATTATTGACAAAACTAAATCGTAGCGAGTCACTCAAATTTACTGAGACAGGTATTACAGAACTTAGTGTCAAAAAAAAATTATATGTGATGTTTATGTAATTGTACATCGCTGTAATTGCGAAAAATCAATTGAAATCATTTCATACAATCTGGTTACATGCTATTCTTGTCATAGTAATATTAATAAAACATTTTAAATGACAAATATAATACTAAATAATAATTGATTTTTTTTCTATATCAGTAGGGTATTAATTTTCTTTTTAAAATGAAAGCATTTTTACTCATCATGAAAATTTTATTTCCGCCAGGCGTTAGTGAAGCACTTGTTTCAATGTAGCACTTTATAGTCTACAGCTCATTGTGACTCTCTCTGATTCTTACAAATACCATATTTAGCTTTATAATTTCATGAATAGTTATTTAATCCAACGAAGCAAATCTGTTTTAATAGTGTATTTTTTTCCATTTTCTAGGCTTTGAAGAATAATTAATAGTAATTGTTCGATAGACGTGTTGTTACACCATGAGGGCTTATGTTGGCATCTCAATGTGAGATTTTGTACCTTATCTGGCAATTTTTTCCTTTTTCATGGCAAGTTCACTTAGTTTTATTATGATTAACGGGTCGATTTGGTACTGTGAAGTCCCACTATTCGTGCTCGTGCTCGATGTGAAGATATTGCTAGCAACCAAAAACAACATTTGGGGTCGTTTCTATTATTTATTATGGAAACGTTATAAATACTCGATAATAATTTACAGCTGGAGTTATAGTCACACACAATTTTAGAAATAAAACAAGTCTTAGAGAAATTACTAACAATTAAATTTGCTCGAATCGTAATCAGATTTCATCAACCAAAAGGGATTTGTGTGTAACCTTTGATAAGAAACCAACCACGTTGGGCACAATAAAAACAGATTAAAAAAAAGAGCGTTTTGTAAAACTGAGAGTTTGTTTGTTTTTTGTTTTTTTTTGTAAAGAACAAAACTATATAATGGGCTATCTATGCTGTTCTCACCACGGGTATCGAAACCCGGTTTTTAGTGTTGTAAAGCTTCACACTTATCACTGGGGGAGGGCCAGAATTGAGAGAAAATCCAGATAATTTGCAGATAATATAAACGAAATTTCCTTCTCAGGCTGGGAATAATACAGAATCAGTAATGTTTTTATATTGATTTGTGGTAGTATATCCGTCAAAGGAAAAACACTTTTGTATTCGATAAGAAACCTCCTTGCCGTACTGCGGAATATAAGCTGTCATCAGTGAAACTACATTGTTCTTACTGTACAGTACTGTACAGTAACAACAATGTAGTTTGACTCGCAGGGAGTTATGCAGGGAGTTATGCAACAATGCAGTTTGACTCGTTTGTACAGTAACAGGGAGTTATGCGAAAGCGCGGATTGTTACACATCATTTTCCTTTTTTGTTTAAGAAGTGTTGAAGTTCGCCATTTAATTTTATCAAAAGAGTATTTATGGAACCACCCGGTCCCCTATAAACTGTCTGTGTCATTCTGAACGCGGATTTTTAGCGTCCGGCAAAGGACCCTCAAGCCCCTTTACTCTGTACGATTACACATGTTTAAGTCCCAGCTAGACCCCAGGTTAGAGATTAGGATGCAAATGAGCTTTATATATCTTTAATTGTAGCAGATAGCTTGACATAATTTTTTATACTCATTCTAAGCGCCAGAGGAATATGGGGTTATCTAACTTTGCAGTTATAGCTTTAATATTCAGGTTTTGTTCACCTTGCGGTGTATAGTTATAATGCATGAAAAATCCTATTTTACGACAAGTTGAGTTTTGTAATTTCAATCTAAGTTACCTTTCTCAAGTTATCCGTTATATTGTGTCGCCATATTTTTCATGTGCTTATTTGTAATAGATTGAACACGATGAGTCAGGTTAACACTAAGTTTTCTATGTTTTGGATGAAATGTCGGTCATTATCTTATTTGTAAATTACGACGTGTACTTTGAATTAAGTTTTTGTGCTGCAAACTACCGTAATTCGGTTCCAAATTGATTCTCTTAGAGTTACACGACATTAATAGTTATGCTTTATACACTAACTGTACAACAAATTGATTCTCTTAGCGTTACACGACATTAATAGTTATGCTTTATACACTAACTGTACAACAAATTGATTCTCTTAGCGTTACACGACACTGATAGTTATGCTTTATACACTAACTGTACAACAAATTGATTCTCTTAGCGTTACACGACATTAATAGTTATGCTTTATACACTAACTGTACAACAAATTTGATTCTACTTAGCGTTACACGTACTAATTGAATAGTTATGCTTTAATAACTACTAAACTGTAACCAACTAATTGATT
>NW_013671742.1:1429-4318 GCF_000517525.1 Limulus polyphemus | reverse complement strand
GTACAACAGATTGATTCTCTTAGCGTTACACGACATTAATAGTTATGCTTTATACACTAACTGTACAACAAATTGATTCTCTTAGCGTTACACGACACTGATAGTTATGCTTTATACACTAACTGTACAACAAATTGATTCTCTTAGCGTTACACGACATTAATAGTTATGCTTTATACACTAACTGTACAACAAATTGATTCTCTTAGCGTTACACGACACTGATAGTTATGCTTTATACACTAACTGTACAACAAATTGATTCACTTAGCGTTACACGACACTGATAGTTATGCTTTATACACTAACTGTACAACAAATTGATTCTCTTAACGTTGCACGACATTAATAGTTATGCTTTATACACTAACTGTACAACAAATTGATTCTTTTAGAGTTACACGACATTAATAGTTATGCTTTATACACTAACTGTACAACAAATTGATTCTCTTAGCGTTACACGACATTAATAGTTATGCATTATACACTAACTGTACAACAAATTGATTCTCTTAGAGTTACACGACATTAATAGTTATGCTTTATACACTAACTGTATTATTATTTTTGAATCCCAATGCAAGCTTTCCTAAATTACAAAGATCACTGAAATAAATTTTAACAAATTATAAATTATGTACCTTTAGGGTAATTTTCAGGTAGATTGGATTTTTTTTGCTGAAATAAAATTACAATTGGAAGAATTTGAAGTGTGGTGTTACAGACAACAAATAGTGAAGGTCAGCTACATAGAAACACTAATTAGAAAGTATTGAAACGTGCAAAAACAACTGCCAGATATATTGAGGAAACAGAAGATGCGCTACTTTGGGCAAGTAGTTAGATCTTAGAGAAGGTTTGTAATAATTCTGATGGATGAAGAATGAGAGGCAGGCAGAAACTCATTTGGCTTGATGTTATAAGAAGATGGATGGAAAATGAGAAGCAGTTTGAATTTGGAAAATTGGTTCAGGCAACAAGGAATAGAAAACAAATGGAGAACCATTGTCGCCAACCCTCAGAATTGGTGAGAACACCATGACTGTAGCAACCGCCAATCCACTCTTGACAGCAAGCTAAGGAAGACCGAAGTGAGTTGTATTGTATGGATTATACATTAAGTCTTGCTGGATGACGTCTCGAAATAAACTTAGAAATGATATTTTAGGAAAAGCCACTGTGATCTAAGTAGAGAGAATCTTTTATTTCGACGTTGATGTGCACGTAGGCTTCTTTCAAGATATGTTTTATTTCTATCAGTTGTTAGAAATGCACCGTCTTTCCTTCACACTGCAGCTAAAATAATTGTTTGTTTTAAAATTTTTCGTTCAAAGTTACCCTA
The DNA here is from genome assembly GCF_000517525.1 of Limulus polyphemus. Classification (NCBI taxonomy): domain Eukaryota; kingdom Metazoa; phylum Arthropoda; class Merostomata; order Xiphosura; family Limulidae; genus Limulus; species Limulus polyphemus. The sequence goes on along the minus strand of NW_013671742.1, from coordinate 2,973 downwards.
ATTTTGAATGAATAGACGATAGGAACATAGCATATCTACAGCACCCACCGCTACTCTTGTCTGAAGAAAGAAAGGAATCTGACTGTCAATCTTATAGCATACCCACGGTCCCAAAGCACGCGGGTTTTAGGCAATGGGATGCAAGCTATGAACCCTCAGATTCATAAACCAGGGACGCTCAGCTCGTCAAGTTATTAATAGACCTATTTCAGGTAAAGTTATCCAGCAAGGTAAGATTTTGAAGCTAAAATTTAATTAAATGTAAATCAATGATTACAAATGCATTTCTTACGTACATATTAGTTGAAATATATTTTAAGTTGTCAATATATATATAACTAGTAAATTGATACGGTTACTATAATTTGGTTTGTAGCTCGAAAATCGAAGGACTAAACACCACCAACAACAACATTCCAACATTATTAATTCAAATATTTGATACCACCGAAATGAAAATATTGAACGATAGAACAAATGATGGAATTGCTTGACTGTTTATCATGTCTATGAATTAATATTTTTGAAATTTTATTTCCCATACTTATACATTTTTTGGCACTTCGTTGTAAAAAGGTTTTTAAAGTATGAATCGTATGTATACGTTTGATGAATTTAGGCAATGTCAGAATAAGACAGTCTATATTGTTGTTTTATTCTTTCTTGAGCTAATCTCTACATCAAGCCGGAACGGAAGCTATTTTATCATTCACGAAGGTTGCGACATCTTGATCATAAGAATAACGACGTCTTCATGTGGATTTGTGTACTGTATACAGTATTATAGCCCCTTATTTTTGTTTGCATTCTTGTCATTGTTTTTGAAATGTTTCGAGAGACATATACATAACGGAATGATTCTCAGTACTGCACTATCTTGTAGTGAAAAGGAGATTTCTTACTTCGAAAAGTATTAATTTGCATCACGTACAAAATACAAGCAAAAGATTTTGAAACAATGATTTTAAAACAAATAAAACCAGCTTCTAAACAAATCAAAAATGGGCGCATTTAAAAACGTATATATATATACACAATGGACTATCTGTACTCTGCCAGTCACGGGTATCGAAACGCGATTTTTATCATCGTAAGCCTGTAGACTTACTGCTGAGCCACTTGGGGGGGGGGGGCTATTTCGAGTTAAGTAAAACTCTAAAACATAGCTAAGAAAAACAAACTCAAGTATAAATATTTCTTGGGTGATTGTTTCTAACAATGAATACATCCTTGATACAAACAGTTTTGTTTTAAATTACTTTGTTACCAGCAGAGTACCCGGCGTTGCTCGGATGAAAATGGCTTTAACTGATTTCGTTCTTTATTTACATGCTAATTTATTGATCGACTGTAAAGCTTCTTTGTAAACAATATTCTTTGTCTTGCTGTCAGGAGCAAAGAAGAAGAGATTATGAGCGGAGAAGCGAATAAAAGCACGGAGTTTTTAAATCGTTTTAACATATTGATATTGGATAGGATGATTAGGAGAAGTCCTCACGCAGAGAAGAAACGTAAATAATAGCCCTCTTCATCACACATTACAA
>NW_013671742.1:0-706 GCF_000517525.1 Limulus polyphemus | reverse complement strand
AAATTAGTGATTTTCTAATTGATTTATTTCCAAAAAAAAAAAAAAAACGCTTATCGGGCTGCAAAGTAATGGAGCATAATGGCTGTAATTTAGTTTCAGTGTTTGAAATGATAAAATTACCTATCTATCGAAGAAGAAACTGAACTGTATTATGATAACAATTCAATGTTATTATGTGTACATGTTTATCAGATGAATATATTTCATTTATAAAATATATTTGCTTTATTTATATGTATGTGTGAAATTGTGTCAAGTGAATATCACTTTTGAAATTCGATTCGACTATCGATTCAACATTTGTAAAGAAACTCCATTATGATTATCGATTATTCTAATTTGAAAAACAAACTACCGTGTGGAACAAGACATAAAAACAAGTTTTTGATTAAACATGTTTTTAAAGAAATAATAAACAACTAATAACGGAATATAATTACGAGTCAAGTCAGTATACAAGAATATAATTACGAGTCAAGTCAGTATATAGGAATATGATTACGAGTCAAGTCAATATACAGGAATATAATTACGAGTCAAGTTAATATACAGGAATATAATTACGAGTCAAGTTAATATACAGGAATATAATTACGAGTCAAGTCAGTACACAGGAATATAACTAGGAGTCAAGTCAGTACACAGGAATATAACTACGAGTCAAGTCAATATATATATATAAAATAACCAGGTATGATATTGTTGC
>NW_013671741.1:44498-59229 GCF_000517525.1 Limulus polyphemus | reverse complement strand
GACTTTTAAACAAACGGCAAAAATTTGGGATTTTACTTCTCAGTTTATGACTGAAAATTCTCTTAAATATTACTTGAAGATCAGTAGAAATAAAAACACTTCAAGTAAAAAAAAAATTAAAGATCTTTGAAAACTACTCTAGACGAAGAAGTTCACAAGTATAACCCGAACACTTAACATTGTAAGTGTGCAACATAACATTGACTTAAGCAATGCAATTAGGCTTAACTATGTGACTGAAGATGTTTGAAAATTACTCTCGACGAAGAAGTTCACAAGTATAACCCGAACATTAACATTGTAAGTGTGCAACATAACATTTACTTAAGCAATGCAATTAGGCTTAACTATGTGACTGAAGATGTTTGAAAATTACTCTCGACGAAGAAGTTCACAAGTATAACCAGAACATTAACATTGATTTAAGCAATGCAATTAGGCTTAACTATGTGACTGAACATGTTTGAAAATTACTCTCGACGAAGAAGTTCACAAGTATAACCAGAACATTAACATTGTAAGTGTGCAACATAACACTGACTTAAGCAATGCAATTAGGCTTAACTATGTGACTGAAGGTGTTTGAAGATAGTCAGAGCCCCCAGTGGCACAGCGGTATATCTGCGGACTTACAACTTTAGAAAACGGGTTTCGATACAGTGGTGGGCAGAGCACAGATAGCCCATTGTGTAGCTTTGTCTTTAACTTTGAAACAAACAATATATTCAGAATGCACGCGATGTAACACATTAGTAACAAGATTCAAAAAATTGTAGACTTATTCATGACTCAGCTGTACGGTGTTACTTGTGTATCGACATCTTTATATCGTAAACACCCCTATACGCGCATTTACACAAACATATATTTTGTTTCAAGTCCTAGAACGAAATATTAAAAAATATTTAACAGAAAAATCATTTCATCTGTAAACAAGCTTTTTTTTTTACATAAATCCAATTCAACAAATGTAAAAATACAGACTATAAATTAATTATATTAATTCCAACAACGCATGCAAACTCTAGAGTCAATAACAGTTAAGCCTAAAATTAGCCTAAGCCGAATAATTTAGCTACTCGTGTACGGAAAAACCATAAGCTAATGCAAAGAAAAAATGGCCAATAACAATTTATAAGCATACTTAGAATTTTATGTATAGAACATACTATCTGAAGAAGACAGACTGGTGTTCGGTTGAAACATTTAATATGGTCTCTACATAAAAGTTTCATTAAGCTTATAAATCGTTGTTGGACAGTTTACTATCCTGTTAAAACTACCTTGTTTATCTTATAAAAAACTTTGAACTACTTTATTACAAACTTTACGGTTAATTAAAACAATATTCATTGTCTACCATACTGATCTGGATCTTTTAAGTCTAAATTATGTATTTTAATAATAACAATGATAATGATTGGTATGTATTTTACTTACAAGCAAATAAGCAGTCTGTGCGTAATGGAACAGAAGACGAAGTAACAGAAAAACTAAAGTTAGCAATGATATAATAAATGCGACATCTAGCGGCAGCATAAATAAACAATTATAGAATCGTTTGATTGAAAAATAATGGAGGACATTTCCTAAAATTTAGCAGCAAATATTTACTACAACAAGTTTTTTTTTTATGCTCCAAACAAACTTTGGCTCGCTAATCTAGTTGGGTTTGTATTTTATTATACAAGTAATTAACGTACTTACTTTCTGTTCTTAAACATAACCTCCATTCGAACTAAGCCAACAGAGGGCAGCATTTATAATAAACTTATTCGAGCCGGTTTGTGATTACAAACGAGCAGTGCCAGATTAATTCTGCTGGGATTCCAGGGCTTCTAAATTTTGTGGGGTCTTTTCGCGCATATTAATTTTCTTCCCTTACTGACTTACCACTCCATTGTCCAGTTTTAATTAGTGGCCCAATTTCAAATTAGTACTTCTTACCCGTTCTTCTGACGTGTAATTAAATTATTATTTATTCATACAAAGCAATTTATAAAGTTTCCAAACATCAAAATGTGATGCTCCACATACAGCCTCCCCACTGGAAAAAAAGGAACACAAAGTCTGAATAGAAAGACAACAATATTCCAAAACAAATTTCAACCATATAATGACTGTTGAATACGAAATGAAAACATGTACATTTATATGCGACACTTTAAGTAAACAGATAAAAAAATACACCAGGCTATTTCAGCTCTTTTTTTTGCTTTATAATCACTTGCACTAAATTTATTTGTAAGTTTGTTTTAGAGCAAAGCCACGTTGGGATACTAGCGGAGAATCGAACACCAGATTTTAGCGTTGTAAGTCCGTAGACTTACCATCGTCCCACCGCCGGGGAACAGATTTATGAGAACGTTTCGTACTGAAGAGAACACAAAATATACGTGGTTTCTTACGTGTAGACCTCTACATTTTGAATATAATACTTATACTTAAAAAAATAATAATAGTATAATAATTATAAATGATAAACCCAGGGTTCAATTTAACGGTAAGGTTGAGTTTTATGAGGCAGTCCTTGCTTTAATAAAAAATTCTGGTAAGATAATTGTGTCCTAACCTGATCCATAATATCACACGCTACTTGATATATTAGTTTGTAATTACGCACAAAGCTACACAATGGGCTATCTGTGCTCTGCCCACCACGGGTATCGAAACCCGGATTTTAGCGTCGTAAGTCCGGAGACATACCGCTGTGCCACGGGGGGGGCAACTACTTGATATATATATATATATATATATATAGTGCATAATAATAATATTTAGTCTATATATGTGGGTTTTTGGACTCCAACCCCCTAAATCCGGCCCTGGAGTTAAGTGTTCTAAAAACTGTTCGTATCTACTTCATGATGCATTAAGGCACACATTTGTTAATGTAATGTTGAAATGGTAAAGTTTCAAACTCCTTCATTACATTTCATCATGATAGAGATGACTTGACTAATGTCTTCATAGTCCGTGCGTCACATGGCCGCATAGGAGCATTGATTTTTTTGTTACTGGCTACCTAAGATGGCATCACTGTAATAAGAGCGTGAGCAAACCAAATTTGTATTAACTTCAGTTCGATATACTGTTTTCTCAGGTGAGTACAAAAACACTAACATACACACGCTAGCAACACACGAGATACAAGAGACTACGTTGGAAGCAAAGAAACAAAAAACCTTTAACAATATATTGGATCGCAAACATTTAAAATTAATTTTCAATTGTTTCGTGATGAAATGAAAATAAAAAAGAAGTTATACGACAGGAGAAAGAGTAAACTGATAGACTATATGAATGTTATTTTTTGCCACTTTTCCTCTGGGAAATTTTTTTTTTGGTGGATTATTATCAATCAATCTTTTATGACCAGAGAGGGTAAAAAAAAAAGCTTTTTTTGCGACTAGTGCACTGTCGTTACTGCAGGAGATGCTTGTATCTCCCATTGGTAAATGCCCCCAGTGGCACAGCGGTATGGCTGCAGACTAGCAATGCTAGAAACCGTGTTTCGATACCCGTGGTGGGCCGAACACAGATAGCCCATTGTGTAGCTTTGTGCTTAACTTCAAACAAACAAACCTATTGGTCAAGTTAACCCACTTACGATTAATTTATTTAGCACAAAGCTACACAATGGGCTATCTGTGCTCTGCCCACCACGGGTATCGAAATCCGGATTATAGGGTTGTGAGTCCGCAGACATACCGCTGTGCCACTGGGGGGGGGGGCGACGTTTTGGTATTGTAAATTATTGACACGACGTTTTGGTATTGTAAATTATTGACACGACGTTTCGGTATTGTTAATTATTGACACGACGTTTCGGTATTGTTAATTATTGACACGACGTTTCAGTGTCATGAATTATTGCTGCGACTTTTCAGGTATGGTAAATTATTGACGAGACGTTTCAAAATTGTAGATTAGTGACGCAACGTTTCAGTACAGTAAATTACTGAAGCGACGTTTCAGTATTGTAAATCAATAACGCGACGTTTCAGTATTGTAAGTTATCGACGCGACGTTTCGGTATTGTAAGTTATCGACGCGACGTTTCAGGTAGAACGCCTTTCTTCAAGAGCAAAAAAGCCACAAACAAACGGAAGAAAAAAACCAAATGATAAAGAACTTTGACTGCGTTATAATCTGCGAACAATACGATAAATAGAAGAGGGTAGATTATAAAACCTGAACACTTAGGCGATCAAATTAAAGACGAATAATTATAATCAAAACTGTGAGATTAAATTGTATAAAACTGGCATTTTCTGTGCAGCTCTTGTTAAAGTTTTTTTTTTTTATTTCGTCGTGTATCTAAATAAACAGTTGTTTCTAGATATTGTACACGATGTCAGTAGACTTTATTCGTTATTAAACACAAAGGTGCAGAATGGGCTATCCGTGCTCTGCCCATCACGGGTATCGAAACCCGGTTTCTATCGTTCTAGGTCCGTAGACATACCGACTGACCAACTTAATATCATAAATATATATATAATCAAGAAGGCTACTAACAACATTTTTGGCCATAAACCCAAGAATATCTCACAAATTCGGCCAGATTAGAATATCTTGTTAGTCCTAAACCCGCATACTAAGATAACAATAAAAATCATTTTTATAAGCGTAAAATTAATAAGAATTATTATATAATCACATTCAAAAGTATTCAATACATGGTAACCAATAACGTTAATGAACTAACGATAATTCACGTATAATTATGCAATATTATTCGTTGTAGTTCGTGTAATATCATTGATATATGCTTTTGTCTATGTGCCTATTGTCTACCCATTTATCTATCTGTACTTCTAACTATCCATCCATCTCTCTCTCTCTATATATATATATATACATATATTATTTTTTGTGTATCTGTTTGTCTTTCTGTCAATCATCTCATGCATAACGAAAATATATCTTACTTACAGTAACTAAGACCTAAGAAACTAAACATTATATACAGATGACCAAAGCAATTTGATTAGCAGTTAAAAAAATGTATAATCATGATAAGTTAAAACTTGAAAAGGTTTCTTTCTAGTTTTACTAAAACATCCCTAACTTTCAACTTTTGGAGTAATAGCTTCTAGCCTCTGTGGAAATCTAACGTGATTTCAGGAGCTGGAGTTTTCAATTTCGTTTGGTAAATAGAAATACACTCCGTAGCCGACTGCCTCACTTGCTGCCACTCGTTTCAAAACTCTCGACAGCAAGACGAACAGTTGGGTGAGATTATATCCAAATACCATGTTTCAATCAGTGGTCAGACTGATCACACAAACACTGTTTCTGAACCAGTGGTCAGACTGATCACACTTTTCGCTTCATGACAATCGTGGGAGAGGGGGGGGGGTGTAACCGTAAACGTCACGAAAATGTTTTCTTAATGAAAAGATGGAAGACTGAATTTAGAAAAGTCTCTGTTTAATAAGTTTGTTAAAGTTAGGTTAGCCAACGTTTATTCAGTATGTTGAACATAGGTAAGACATTGTTTAGTCAGTCTGTTGAACATAGGTAAGACATTGTTTAGTCAGTATGCTGAACATAGGTAAGACATTGTTTAGTCAGTCTGTTGAACATAGGTAAGACATTGTTTAGTCAGTCTGTTGAACATAGGTAAAACATAGTCTAATCAGTTTGTTGAACATAGGTAAGACATTGTTTAATAAGTTTGTTGAACATAGATAAAACATTGTTTAATCAGTTTGTTGAACATAGGTAAGACATTGTTTAATCAGTTTGTTGAACATAGATAAAACATTGTTTACTCAGTTTGTTGAACATAGGTAAGACATTGTTTAATCAGTTTGTTGAACATAGGTAAGACATTGTTTAGTCAGTCTGTTGAACATAGGTAAGACATTGTTTATTCAGTCTGTTGAACATAGGTAAGACATTGTTTAGTCAGTCTGTTGAACATAGGTAAGACATTGTTTAGTTAGTTCGTTGAATATAGGTAAAACATTGTTTAGTCAGTATGTTGAACATAGGTAAACATTGTTTAATCAATTTGTTGAACATAGGTAACACATTGTTTAGTCAGTCTGTTGAACATAGGTAAGACATTGTTTAATTAGTTTGTTGAACATAGGTAAGACATTGTTTAATCAGTTTGTTGAACATAGATAAAACATTGTTTAATCAGTTTGTTGAACATAGGTAAGACATTGTTTAATCAGTTTGTTGAACATAGGTAAGACATTGTTTAATCAGTTTGTTGAACATAGATAAAACATTGTTTAATAAGTTTGTTAAAGTTGGGTTAGCCAACGTTTATTCAGTATGTAGAACATAGGTAAGACATTGTTTAGTCAGTATGCTGAACATAGGTAAGACATTGTTTAATCAGTTTGTTGAACATAGGTAAGACATTGTTTAGTCAGTCTGTTGAACATAGGTAAAACATTGTTTAGTCAGTCTGTTGTACATAGGTAAGACATTGTTTAATCAGTTTGTTGAACATAGGTAAGACATTGTTTAGTCAGTCTGTTGAACATAGGTAAGACATTGTTTAGTCAGTCTGTTGAACATAGGTAAGACATTGTTTAGTCAGTTTGTTGAACATAGGTAAGACATTGTTTAGTCAGTTTGTTGAACATAGGTAAGACATTGTTTAGTCAGTCTGTTGAACATAGGTAAGACATTGTTTAGTCAGTTTGTTGAACATAGGTAAGACATTGTTTAGTCAGTCTGTTGAACATAGATAAGACATTGTTTAGTCAGTTTGTTGAACATAAGTAAGACATTGTTTAGTCAGTCTGTTGAACATAAGTAAGACATTGTTTAGTCAGTCTGTTGAACATAGGTAAGACATTGTTTAGTCAGTCTGTTGAACATAGGTATGACATTGTTTAGTCAGTTCGTTGAATATAGGTAAAACATTGTTTAATCAGTTTGTTGAACATAGGTAACACATTGTTTAATCAGTTTGTTGAACATAGGTAAAACATTGTTTAATCAGTTTGTTGAACATAGGTAAAACATTGTTTAATCAGTTTGTTGAACATCGTTAAGACATTGTTTAACATTGTAATCAGACAGATGAATGGCAATGATTACGCAACATTGTCCGAACCTACAATTTTCATTGTAACAAGCAAAGGATGCGAGGTCAGTCTTAGACTACACACCCAGAACATGTACATCGGCTTTCAATCCCTCATTTACACAATTAATAGCACAAAAGTCCATTGGAGTTGCATCAGAGGACTTTACATGTATGTGATCAAATGGGATTGTTGTAATTCAAAGTTTCTTCAGCCAGCTTTCTCAAGAAAACAAGTCCATGTTCATTTATCGAACTGGCAACACCAGAAAATATGCACAGCATATTTTTAATGTCATTTTGGGTCAGAGGGTTCTCTTTCATAACCACAGCCTTCACTTATTGAATGAGAGTAGTGATCCCGATTGTTTTGGGGGTAGTTTAGGAGCCCTTTACTACACTAAATGTTGTGACACGAGAGTATTTTCGTGTTCTTGAAAGATAATGAAGGCTCCCTTCTTCCAAATAGTGCCCTTTTGATTCTACATGTTTCTACAATTTCGTTATACGAATATGTTTCCTTGGAAAGGCTGTGACATCTACCCCCAACCATAATATCACATTCGGACTAGACATAAATCTGTCTGAAGCAGCACTACAATGGTCGGGAAATCATCGTGAACTAAATATATAGACGGTAAACGTGTCATCTTTGGCGCCACATCTCGCATCTATGGCGCCACGCCATTCCATTAGCATATACGAATAGTTCCTGTAAAGTAGGGTTAGCACTCTGTGTTCCGACAAAATCAGAAATAATTCAAGTTAAAAATATTCCTTTGTTACTTTTTGTATTCCAGAAATCAGAGTATTTCAAATTAGTTATACTATTCACGGTCCTTTAAAGTTTGATTAACTTGACTGAGGTTTTGTCGTCATCAGGTACAAGTAATTTACACTGACACAGATATATATATATATATACAGTATAGAACAAAGAGGTCACATGACCGGATACTGTTGCAAGACTCAGAAGAGATATCTTGGTACCCCAGGGTGTTGGTTTAGAGTACGGTTGTTTTGTTCAATTAAGATGGATTCCTTGATTTTTCGTTTGTTGATGTTGGGTTCTTCTGGGCAGTTATTGCATGTTATTTTGTAAATGACGTTGGTATTGTGTGATAATTTTTATTTAGTAAAGATTTTAATTTAGGTCTGGGTTAAATCTATATTATATACTGATTCATCGCAAACACTCCAACTGCACCCCCCCCTCCCTCCCAGTGACATGTCTGTAGACTTACAAAGCTAGAAACCGGATTTCGATACTCGTGGTGGGCAGAGCCCAGATAGCTCAATGTGTAGCTTTGTGCTTAAACTACAAACAAACAGACACTCCAACTCAATTATAAACTCTTCTTCAGGTGAGGGACAATTTGAAATCTCAGTATATGACGTATAAACGTAAAGAATATTGATTTTGTATTTAAAGTCTAAGCCTACTACATTACTTTTTACCTCCGGCTATTCAGTAACTGTGAACGAGAGTATCTAAAAATGATAGATTGTGACGTTACTTTTCTTCTGCTTCAAAAATTCAATGCTTTCGAACAACGCAGAACGTAGCCATATGATGTTCAAGTTTAAACAGCCAACAACAACAAAACCTAACTATTTGTTTGTTGTTAAGCACAAAGCTACACAGTGGGCTATCTGTGTTGTGCCCACTACAGGTTTTTAGCGTTATAAGCTTTCAGACTTACCGCTGTGCCACTAGGGAGGGCAAAACTTAAACGAAAGCTAAACAAACAAATCTTAGCTTACTTGAAAAGTAAATTGAAAGAAAGACTTTAACCAACAAAAGATAGGTTGTATTGGATTTCACCAAGGTTTTATCCTAGTAATAGCTTATATATGTTTGATTTTCTTTTAGCGCAAAGCTACATAATAGGCTATCTGCGTTCTGTCAACCACGGGGAATTGAACCCCTGGTTTCAAGTCCTTAAATTTACCGTTGACCCACTGGAGAGGGGAACAATGGACTTTATACGAATAGTAAAAGCTCTTAAAAGCAGTTAGGATGTGCTTCAAAACCATTTGATTTATATTTTCAATTATTCTGAAACTTTTTTGTTCACTTTCCTTTTAATGTCAGTTTTTCCATCTTCATTTTCGTAAAACATTCGGCTTAACATATATTACTAATATACGTTACGTTGATTTATGGTTTAAAGTTCAACCAACGAGTAAATTCAACTCATCCTAAAAGAGAAGGAAAGACGAATGAACTGTCATGGCAACCGCATTTCCATCTTAAAACCACTTGTATTTCTTTCCTACCTTCAGCTTCTTCTCAACTAGAATGTGGCCTAAGATCATTATGTGACAAATGAGTGATATAATATAATATATATATATATATCTACTTTGGATGAAGATATGACATCCATTTTCCGATAAGATACCGGCCTTAGGAACATCTAACATTTGAAAAAAAAAAATTGGCCTTTTGTTTGTTTGTTGTTAAGCGTAGAACTACACAATGTTATGTATGTTGTCGCCACTACGGGGAAATCTACATCAAATTACACCCCCCTCCCTTGCAAAACAATTTATATGATGGACTTCAATATATGTACAAAAACAAATATCGCCCCCCAGTGGCACAGCGTTATGTCTGCGGATTTAAAACGCTAGAATCCGGGTTTTGATACCCGTGGTGGGCAGAGCACAAATAGCCCATTGTGTAGCTTTGTACTTAATTACAAACAAATAAAAAAATATTTGTGTAATCTCATAAAAAATAGAACAACAAAAATACGGTAATTTAGATTTTCCATGCAAAACTTAAGAACAAAATTTACAAGTCCTATAATCTAGCTTTTATCCATTCAGAAAATTAAACTAATTAAAGTCGGAATAATTCTTAGGGTACTTTCAACTGTTTAACGTCGAGGGCTGAATAAATTTCAATCAGTTTCTTCACCAGTGACAAGAGATAGGTGCGACGATTGTTTGGCTGTCATCATATAACTGTCTGTATGAACATGACAGGATTACAAGGCAAACAGAGAACTAACAATATATGTCATTCAGTCCTCTACATGCTACTAAACTAATACAAGTCATTCAATCCTCTCTATCCTACTAAACTAATACAAGTCATTCAATCCTCTCTATCCTACTAAACTAATACAAGTCATTCAATCCTCTACATGCAACTAAACTAATACAAGTCATTCAATCCTCTCTATCCTACTAAACTAATACAAGTCATTCAGTCCTCTCTATCCTACTAAACTAATACAAGTCATTCAATCCTCTCTATCCTACTAAACTAATAAAAGTCATTCAACCCTCTCTATCCTACTAAATTAATACAAGTCATTCAGTCCTCTCTATCCTACTAAACTAATACAAGTCATTCAGTCCTTACTATCCTACTAAATTAATACAAGTCATTCAATCCTCTCTATCCTACTAAACTAATACAAGTCATTCAGACCTCTGTATTCTAGTATATTAATACTAGTCATTGCGATAATACTGTCAAAGTTTTTCCAGAATAGAATATATATATATTTACAAACCAGAACTGGCGTGCTGTGTGTGTGTATGTCATGGCGTACAATGGAGATATCCTGACTGCCGTCAAATGTTCTAACTGTAAACTGTTACCACATTCACAATAATCGTGGTCTTCTAACATAAGCAGTTTGTTACAGAATACTGCGCAAGTTTACATAATGGCTATCTGCGAATAGCCCAATTTTAAAATGATAGATTGTAGACAAGGGACATAATCATGAACCCCAACAGTCTACTTTTGTTATGATCATATTGTTGCGTCAGCGAGGTCACGTGACTAGTGTCACGCCACCTATTTTCTAGAAATATCTTGTTCCTTCGTGAATGCCCTAGCATTTACTAGATATATGTTTGTCAGGTATATATATAAGACGCTCACAACGTGACGTGACAATGTGTGTGTAGGTAGTGAGTAATTGAACTGCAGTCAGAAAGTATTGTTGAAGTTAACGTTCGTTGTTAAAGCGTTTGTTATAGAGCGACTGTTGAAAATAAGTGTGTCGGTAAAGTTATATTCAGAAAGAATAAACCAGTTTTATTAAGTAAGGACTTGTGTCGGAACGAAGTTACGGAAAATCAATTAACGACTGGAGGCATAACAATATAATTGATTTTAACCGTCTCTCTCCTGTAGCACAATGAATCATTATTCACTGTCCAGGCACGCTGATTTTCAGGCCACACTCGACAACTGTATAAAGTGATGATGTCACGTGGTTCCAAATATCAAACCCCAAGAAGAAGACAATTCTTGATTGTTTCATCATTTTTTTTCATCATAAGAGCATTTTTTACTATTCTTACATTTCGAGATTAACAATTTGAATTCTAATCAGTCACTGAACAGTTTAATCTTCAGTAATTAGATGTCTCAGAAAATTAAAAAAAATATAAAAATACACAAAGCTACACAATGGACTATTTTTGTTGTTCCCACCACGGGTATCGAAACTCGATTTTTAGCGTTATAAACCTTCAATGAAAGGCTTGTATTTAGTGAAACGAGGTGATTGATAGATTTTAGACATTTGTGCATAATAAAAGCATGAATGTTTTTTTAAAGATAGCGTGTAATAATTTCAAAACAGAAATCATGTTTCTTATTGTTAAAAAATACTAAAAATAATATTTCTGTACTGGTTTATCTTAACTAAAAAAATTTTTTTTGTACTGGTTTATCTTGATTCAAAAATAATATTTCTGTACTGGTTTATCTTAACTAATTTTTTTTTTTGTACTGGTTTATCTTGATTCAAAAATGATATTTTTGTAATGGTTTATCTTAACTAAAAATTTTTTTTGTACTGGTTTATTTTGGCCCAAATTCGGGGAAAATTAAAACTGCCATACAGAGAGAGTTAATCGTACTTTATAAAAACGATTCTTATGTACCTATATATCTCATTCAAAGCAAATTTCTAACCATTCGACAGTGCAATCCGCTAGAATTAGACTGATGTCTGGAGGAATATATAACAGCCTTTCTAATCAACACACGTGAAAAAAGTTTCAAAATATCATATATTAACTACAAACTTCAAAATGACAAATAGATATAAAGACACTTGACTACTTTCAGGAATGTCAGTTTGATTTAGTTTTTATTTAAGCTTATATATATTTATATTCTTTGACTGCAAAATGAAGATTAGCCTTTTTTAGGCCTAACTCTGAAGTTTTCATCATCTTACTGTGGTGTTTACACTGTAAACAAACTGTTAGTTTATATAACTTTTCTTTGTTGTAAAGAAGCACAAAATTATATATGCTGGGATCACTACGGGGATCGAACCGCGAATTTTAGTGTTTTATGCTCTAAAGCTTACCCCCTGATTCAATTGGGAAATAACAAAATCCAATCAAATGAGCAGCCGTAATCTTCGGATCCCCCTGTGAGACAACGATAAGTCTTTCGATTTACAACGCTAAAATTAGGGGTTCGATGTGGCTTTGCTATAAAAAAACTTACTCACTCTTCGGATCTTAGACAAAAGCAGCTTTCATTAGCCTAGATAAGTCGATGAAAGAGACTGTGAACAAATGAAGGATATTTGTTATTTACTCTAAAAGATGGTTAGGGTTAGGTTTTCGTTTAAGTAAATACCTTTGTGGTCTTTGATTGCGGAAGAGAGTTTGGAGCTATTTAGCTTGAGTATTTTTTTGGTGTTACACAAAAATTAATGTTTTATTAAACCATGTGCTATGAATGATATCATCCCAACAAGATTTCTCCCTCCCCCAGTGGTTCAGAGATTAGTCTGAGGGCTTATAACGCTAAAAACCGGGCTTCGATACCCGTGGTAGGCACGGTTTGGTTCTGTTGTAGAGCTCGAATCCGTGTGATACCACAAAATATTCGCCGACTTTAAGCTGGGGGTGCATTATAAGAATGGCAGTGAATCCCTCAGAGTGGACGGTGAGGGTTAAAGTACTGTTGACTGGCTGTCTTTCCTCTGGTTAATAGCTCAAAAGTGGTTTTGCCATAAATACAGAATACAGAATTAAAATCAATAGCAGAGACACGGACTGGTGATCAGAATAACTTGTTTTTCTCATGAGAGGAGCCTGTGGAACTAGGTAGCATTAATCCTGTAATCACAGAGCTATAAATGACCCTTTGGTTGCTATGGCAACGGTTCTTTTGCTTCTTTGCATCCACGGTCTTGCAGGTTGGCATGCGATGTGCAAGAACTGAAACTCCGGTCGACTACTTTTTTGTTTTCCATTCCCAGAAGGAGTAATAGAATACATAAGCTAACAAAAGCCCACGTTAAGGTGTAATGATATCCAAACCTAGACATTAGTGACTAATGAGCAAGGCTGTGTCACCGTAACATAGTACTGTACGTGATAAATCCATAATTAGGGTTATCTTACTATTTACCCTCTGTTTATCTTTTGTTCTGACTAGGCATCTATAACTTATCATAATGCTTCACTACCTTTACCTGCACAGTAAAGTTTATGTATTCCTCAATCTGTGGACTATTCATCCACTACCTTCCATTCATCTTTAAGTGTCTTAAGTATGTACAAATAGGAATTCGGGATTTTTAGTACCATTACAAGCTATGAATTCAAATAACTGTTGAACCGTCACCAGATGACACTAAGACTTAGATAAACTTATGTAATAACTATAAACAGATTTATTTAAGTATGTATAAATTATTTTAATTCAAATAAATCTATAAAAAAGTATAGATGGCGCTGATATTCAGCGAACGTTCCCAATATTAACTGGTTTTTAAGCCTAGTTTATTGAAAAGTATTGCCGTCTGTTTTTACTTTATTTAGATATATTTAGTAATCACCCTACGAAATGTCATTAATTTTGAACCAGTGTTGATAAACCAGTGTTCTGGCAAGTATTCGAAGTAAACGAAGAATATATATATATATATCTATAAACACAGATATGGCTTATCATCTCAGACAGATCGTCCATCATAATGCAAGCTTATGTGATGGTTAGATAGCTTTTTTTTAAATGTGTTTTATGGATATATATGTTAAATATGACATTGATTGTTTTACAACATGGTCAGGTTTTTGATTAAATTGATTCGAAAGTCCAGAATTGTTGGAGTTTTTCAAACATCCGTTTTAAGGTTTCTATTTATACAAGCAACGGTAAATGGAACTTTTGGGTTCTGTTTTCCTTCGTTACTTTTCCTGAAGCAGTTTCTCTATATAATCTTCTATGGGTATCCATTAGCCTTAAGAACTGATCTACTGTGCTCTGGTTTCAACCTGTCATTGTTAAAGTTCCAGTCAATTAATTTTAGTTGGCCAGTCACTGTACCATGTTTTACTGTTTCAGGGGATTAGAGGTGTAAAATAAAAACATAAGCTTCTTCGTGGGGTTTTACTCATTCATGGTAAAAATGATGTTCAAAATTGATTTTTTTTCCTCATCATCAGAATAGTTGATAATAGAATTGAAACTACAAGAAATAATGACATTTAAGAAACGCTTGAAAATTACCAAATACAGGGCTATTATAAAGAAAACTCCCTTATTGAAATTTATATTTTCATAAATAACAAGAATCATACGTTTTATTCAAGAAAATGAGGACACGGTACACGAAGTTTTTGGACATGGTACAGGGTGTTTTTTGTACATGGTACAGGATGTGTTTG
>NW_013671741.1:41069-43530 GCF_000517525.1 Limulus polyphemus | reverse complement strand
TTTTGGACACGGTACAGGATGTTTTTGGACACGGTACAGGATGTTTTTAGACACGTTTCACAATTGTCACATAAGGATGTTCACTTTGTTTCCCGTCATTCTCAATCAGGAATTCAAATCTCTTCCTAAATGCAGCCATGCAAACGTCATCTGTTCTGGACAACGTCCATTGATCTCCGCAGTATTCGGTAAACTGATACGCTCTCACTGGTGAAAGAAAAAAAAAAACGAACAGAAATGAAGTCAGTGACAATTTGCGAGAATAGTGGTTTAGGCAAAGAGTATGACATGGTTTAGAAACACCTTTTACCGATTAAAGCTTTATAATATTCAATGGCGAAATTTGACCTGAAGTTGGGATTGATCGTCACATTATAACGTCTCAACAATCATATTACATCATCCTGAGTTCGTTTTCGTGAACCAACGAATAGAAACAGTGTAAGACTAGAGGGAAGGCAGCTAGTCATCACCACCCACCGCCAATTCTTGGGCTACTCTTTCACCAACGAATAGTGGGATTGACCGTCTCATTATAACGCCCCCACGGGTGAAAGAGCGAGCATGTTTGGTTGGACGGGGGATTCGAACCTGAATGATCACATAAGCCTAATTTTTTTAATTTTTTCACTGGCGTATACTAATTTTATAATAATTTAAGTCTTGCGTTGCAGCAGGTAATACGCAGCCATCTGGATACTGTTCTATGCTATTAACAGAAAATGTGAATAATTTAATATATTCAAATAAACACTTGCAGACAAAAACCAAAGAAACCTAAGCCAAGACTGGACTATTTATGTCACATCTAGGGCATCATTGAAAAGACAGGGCTCAGAATCCGCCATTTTATCAATCCCAACTATTTTGAAACTTCCGATCTAACGACAGTAAAGATCAGCTTCTGTTGCTTATCAAGAGCCTTATTGGTACAGACACGATTAGATTATATGTCTTATAGATATCCATTAGATTTTAGTTCCTTGTTCTACATTTACAGCTTCGCTTACACGATTTATTTTCCTCCCACTTCACATTTAACGGTTTATTCCTTTCGAGACTCGTTCCCTAGTATCTCTTTGTAGCTATTTGTTCGACACCACCGCAGAACGGTCGTTCGTCTTTTCTTCTAAGTGATTCAGGCATTGATCTTTACCTATTAATAATACGTTTATTATGTCACAGAAGTCTTGGGAAATGTTTCATTGTTTTGCTAAGCCTAAACGAAAAAATGCCCAACTCAGTTGTTTAATAAGTACGTTAACTAAATGTCTTCATGTTTCTGTCATTAATCTGCAAAAAAACAACAAAAAAAAACAAACAACAACAACAACAACAAAAAATCGTTTTAAAACCCTGAGTAGAAGCGGGTGTTTCAACTCGTTAGTAATACTTACTTTATCAAAGCCTTTATAAACCACAAATGAAATCAATAATCCACTAATTAGTGTCAATTCTCAGCTGTCTCCCCCCCACTAATAATACCTAAGTAGTATCAATTCTCAGCTCCTCCCCCCCCCCACAGGGAGGGGGTCAGCAGCAATTTTGAAGGATTTGTAACGCTACAATTCGGAGTTCGATTCCTACTCTGGGGCAGCCCATGAACGAGTATCAAATAAAGCTGTCATGTTCACTTATGTAGCTCCTAAGTTATTCCACAAATCATTGAATGGGCTTATTTCTACTTCGTTCTGAATTACATTTACTCAACTCGATACCTATACAAAGTACATTCGGGTTCGTAAAAGAACTAGGCCTGGTGGCTAGGGCGCTCGAATCACAATCTGAGAGTCGCAGGTTCGAATCCCCGTTCAACCAAACATACTCGCTTGCGTTATAATGTGAACGTCATTCCCACTATTCATTGATAAAAGAGTAGCACAAGGATTGGCGGTGGGTGGTGATGATTAGCCGCCTTCCCTCCTAAATTAGGGAAGGCTAGGGCAGATAGCCCTCGTGTAGCTTTGCGCGAAATTCAAAACAAACAAACAAACCTAAACTAGTAAAAATGAAATAAAATTTAATAAGTGCTTCGGACACTCGAATGCCTTCCTTAGTTTAGCAAATACAGGCCCAAAGTACATCTCGATAGCGCAAAAGAACAGGGACAAATTCAATGAAAGATGTTCTTGTGTGGGCGTTTGTTCTCAATTTAGCAGCAAAGTGTAGTAAATGTCCTTTTTATTTCCTTTAAATAAGCGCGCGCCGAGTCTCGTCCACACATGAAGGTGACGCAGCACAATTTGGAGTAATTTCGTATCACGTTAGTTTAGTTTTTAATCACTTGAACTTTTTCTGTCTTCCGATTTTGTTAGGTTGTTCATTTCGGATATTCTCACAATTTGGAGTAATTTCGTATCACGTTAGTTTAGTTTTTAATCACTTGAACTTTTTCTGTCTTCCGATTTAGTTAGGTTGTTCATTTCGGATATTCTCACAATTTGGAGTAATTTCGTATCAC
>NW_013671741.1:38145-40825 GCF_000517525.1 Limulus polyphemus | reverse complement strand
TCGAACTTTTTCTGTCTTCCGATTTAGTTAGGTTGTTCATTTCGGATATTCTCACAATTTGGAGTAATTTCGTATCACGTTAGTTTAGTTTTTAATCACTTGAACTTTTTCTGTCTTCCGATTTAGTTAGGTTGTTCATTTCAGATATTCCCACAAAACTACACAATGGCTATCTGTGCTCTGTTCACCACGGGTATCGAAACCCGATTTGTAACGTCGCAAACCTGCAGAATTACCGCTGAGCCGCTGGGGGGGAGGAAGGGAGGGATTAAGTTTGAACTGACAAATATACAATAAATTTCTACAGACATGCTGGAAAACATACAGACGTACGTTACCTACAAATGGAAAAACAGATGGACAAATGGACAGACTGATAGTTTTGTTTGTTTGTAATTAAGCACAAAGCTACACAATTTGGCTATGTGTGCTCTGCCCACCACGGGTATCGAAACCCGGTTTCTAGCGTTGTAGTTAAAGAAGAGAGAAGACGAATTAGTCAACATCTAATTGAATAGTAGGATTCGGCCGTCAATAATGTAACGAACCTACAGCGCCAAAGTGCGAAGCGTCATTTTGGGGCAAGGGGACGCGAACCATGGACCCACTGGTTCACAGAAATGGAAAATGGATTCGTGGTTTGGTAACAAACTTCTGCGCTTCCTATCTAGTGAGAGCTGAAGTTTCCATTTTGTCGAATATAAAGTTTAAAAATAAATGCGTGATATATTATTTTCACTACGGACTGCAAAAATCAAAGAGAAACGGACAGAACAGTGAGTTTTATTATGATCTAAGTCTGTACCTTGAAGTTGGTGAGCTACATATAGAACATCGGTGATGATAGACACCACCAAATTCTGTGTACTCGTATAGGGGGTACGACTTATTTAACAACACACACACATATATATATAGTTTGATTATTGATTGAAAACTTTGCACAAAGCAAAAAAAAGAAAAAGAGAGGTGTTACGAGTCTCCGGGTAAAAAAAAATTCTTACACATTGATAATTTCTTTCTTTCTTTTTTATTTATATGTCGAGGAGGGATAGACAACGCTTACGATGTTGTAAACGTAATATTCATGTGATCAATATATCTGACGGAAGAGGATCACGCGAGTGAAGGGCCCTGTGAAGAGAAGAATGTGGATCACAGAATCCTGGCAACAAAGAAATAAGTGAACAAAAATAAGTACACGAAGCACTGTTTGATCTTACAACAAAAAACGATTATTAGAACCGCTATCATTATATTATTGGTATAATTTAAATATAACGATTCGGGCTCTTTTTACTTAAGATAACTCAAGAATATACATTAATTATAGTAAGCAAAGTAGTCTCGTGCTTTATTTATATCATTATTAGTTATAATTAAACACAGCCACAATCATACCTATGCGTAATGTGACTGATAAATTTTAAGATTATACTCAATTTGAAACTATAAATCCAAAACTAGGTAGCGCTTTAATTCAAGAAATATATTTGTTTGTTTGTTTTTGAATTTCGCGCAAAGCTACACGAAGCCTATCTGTGCTAGCTATCCATCCCTAATTTAGCAGTGTAAGACTAGAGGGAAAGCAGCTTGTCATCACCACCCACCGCCAACTCTTGGGCTACTCTTTTACCAACGAATAGTGGGATTGACCGTCACATTATAACGCCCCCACGGCTGAAAGGGCGAGCATGTTTGTTGTGACGGGGATTCGAACCCGCGACCCCCAGATTGCGAGTCGAGTGCCCTAACCACCTGGCCATGCCGGGCCACCAAGAAATATATAAAAATATACAGAAGTATCATCTACTTTCTTGACAGACTTATGTTCAATTATAATGAACGACATATGGTTGTTCAGATACTCGGGTGTATCATTTGGATGCGTGAAAGTTATTACGTATGATATCACAAACACGGAATCTGTTTTCTCTATAGCTTTTAATTACATTAAACAAGACATTTGAGCTCGGAAATTTTGTTATTAAACATCGTTCTTGTCGTGAGAATAAATACCGGTTGAGAGAAATATTAAATTGTATGGCTCTGTAGGGAGTCTATCATATTTTAAAAACTTCGGTATTCTTTGTTCCATCTCGCAGTGCGTGTATTCGTTAAAAAATGTGCGAAAAGATACTTACAACCTTTTAAGTCTAGGTAAATTAGGTTAGGTGTTTAACAGTTAAGTTTTATGTGCTACAAATTCCATTTTGTGAGTTGTAATACTTCTCTTATCTTAGAATGCGAGCAGTTTTATGTATTATAATACAAGTACGATATTTCAAGTAAGTGCGGAGTTCCTGAAAACACGTGTAAAAATATATCTCACGTTTATCTTTCAAACGTTGCTGTCTTCTTTAATAAAAGGTTATGTGTGTAAAATTAGGGTTAGGATCTGAACGCCATTTTTACTCTACACCAGAGACTTCCGCGAAGTTGTGAATAAGCTTAAATGTCATCTTTTAAAATATCAGTCAAGATATTCTGTTAAAATAGATGACTGTAAAAACTCATATTTTTACAAAAAAGAAAGGTAGATGCGTTTCTTACTTACTGGTATCTTTCATTTAAAGTTTGGCGATAAGGAATTCTCGTGAAATAACGAACCAGACGTGAATGTATGAGAGGTCACAAGTAAATAGACACCTAATTTTTCGTCATTTAACTGATTTATGCT
>NW_013671741.1:36108-37145 GCF_000517525.1 Limulus polyphemus | reverse complement strand
ATCAATTCATGTGAATATGACTGAAAAATTCCATTTTTTTCTGAAAATGTGGTGTCTATTTACTTGTGACCACGCTGTGTATATATATGTTTATGCTACTATTACTTGTCAAATAGTTTTATTTCAATTCAACAAGCAAACGGGTCATTCGTATTGAAAGTTTTGTTTGTTTGTAATTAAGCACAAAGCTACACAATGGGCTATTTGTACTCTGCCCACCACGGGTATCGAAACCCGGATTCTAGCAGATAACAAACAAGTATACTAAACGTTCCTTTAACAATTCTCTAGATAAATATTTATGAAGTTCATAGTTACTTTATCACTACATAAAGAAACTTATCTTTTATTATATACAAGTTACAGCTTATATAATTAATCAGAAAGTAAACTCAAAACAAAAACTATTAAAAGTTTCCTTTTGTTTAATTTTTCCAAACGAATGTACGAAAACATTCAAGTGTATATTATTACCATAATAAAATATTTCGTAACCTGACACCTGTTCGATAGTTACTGTTCCCATAGTTACTGTTGCCTAGAAACCCACTCTACAAATAATGCAGGTTTGGCTCGAGAGTCACTTAGTGCACGTGAGAATTTCAATGAATTTATTCATGTATTCGTTTATATGCTAGGCGCGTAATACACGTTCAAATAACCAACCTCCCATCGAGTTAGTAAAACTATACGAAAAGATAACGTAGAGGGAAAAATGGTGGGGCATTAACGAATGTTACTACACTGGGTAGTCTATCGAACCAACGAGTTTAGTTATTTTTTTGTCTTTGTCTTTTAAGTGTGGTCATGATTGGTTTAAAGTCTTTAATAACCCAAGACCTGAAATAGACTTCTGTTTAGCATTTAAATGTAATAAATAGAAAAGGGGGAACGTCCCCCACACTTTTTTTTTAACTTGGCTAAGTTGCATTAGTTTATTTTGTTTCCTAATGGCAATATCAACAATAGACCTGAAACAAATTTGTGTGTGTGTGTGGGGAGGGGGATTTAGCATTTAAGCGTAATACATAAAAAAG
>NW_013671741.1:28409-35170 GCF_000517525.1 Limulus polyphemus | reverse complement strand
AACATTTTCAGAGCTTCTTAAACATTGTTCAAGACAAAGTTACCGAGTGTTTTCTTTTGCCTCAGCCCAAGTTTTTTTTTTTTGCATGATCTTTTTAGTTCATCACCAACATATGTCTTTAAATAAACAGTAGT
Organism: Limulus polyphemus; assembly: GCF_000517525.1. Taxonomy (NCBI): domain Eukaryota; kingdom Metazoa; phylum Arthropoda; class Merostomata; order Xiphosura; family Limulidae; genus Limulus; species Limulus polyphemus. The sequence goes on along the minus strand of NW_013671741.1, from coordinate 35,036 downwards.
TCAAGTCAACAGCTAGTGTTTCTGTGTAACATAAGTAAGGTATATTATGTTATTTATTATTCTCATTAACAGTATTGGTTATACTATTTGGTATATCAAATGTGATTACTTTTTTATGTTTATTAGAATACTTTTATTATAAAGATGGTTTTGCATTTTTAGCTTAAGATGTGTATTTTGGACTTACGTAAATCTCCTACGCTGGCCGAACTTTGTGAGACATTTTTGGGATTACGGCCGAAAACGTCGTTAACGGTGAGAGTACTCAACTGATTAAACAATGCATTCTAATCTAAGTAGAAACATAAGAAAAGTATATATATTCAGCTATATTATTGATTGCCAAGTGGATTTTTAATTTCGCTATCGGTATGTAGCTTGCTCTGATTGGAAGTTAATATTTGTCTGAAGAGTCAAACTGATTCAATATGTCGATCTTAGTCTAAATAGTGAAACTGGATCATTATACCGATTTTAGTCTGAAGAGTGAAACTAATTTAGGATATTAAGTCGATATTGATCTTCAGAGTGAAACTGATTAAGTAAGTGAATCTTAATCTAGAGTGAAACTGGTTAAGTAAGTCAGTCGTAGTCTAAAGAGCGAAACTGATTCATTTAGTCGGTCTTAGTCTAAAGAGTGAAACTGGATTAGTATATTGATTTTAGTCCGTGGAGTGAAACTGACTCTGTATATTGGTTTTAGTCTAAAGAGTGAAACTGGTTCAGTAAGTAGATATTAGTACAACGAATGAAACTGGTTCAGTAAGCAGGTATTAGTCTAAAGAGTAAAACTGGTTGAAACACTGTGGTTGAGAGTGTCTTCTGTAGGATTTTCTTTATTTAAGAATAAAATATAAAATCAATTGAACCCTGAATTTTAGTGGTATATTATTATGTCAAATCACTGCTTTACATTAACAGTGTTTTTTTCATCATTCTTATAGAATTAGACCTGTTAATATAAACAAAAACAAGAGACAAAACTTTCATAAATACAAGTCGCTGATATATTCAAGAAAAAAATCCGATTACTTAGTGTGGAACTGTTATTTTTTTAATTTAATTCACTGCAAATTTTGTTTCTGGAATCAGAGAGAAAACAAATGTAAAATTTAAGCCAGTCAGTAAGAGAAGCAATCTTTCATTTGGTTCGTTGTTGTCTGGGTGCAAAAATGAAAACTTAATTTGGTTTGTTGTTGTCTGGGTGCAAAAATTAAAACCTTGACAATGGGCTATCTGCACTGTTCCCATCGTGGGTACTAAAAACCCAATTTTTATCCTTATAAGCCCTCAAGCTTACCGATGAGCTACCTGGGGCGTTGCTTTCTGTGGTATACATAAGCATGCTAAAAAGTAAAAAAAAATATATATATACGCACAAAAAAAGTCAAAAATAGTTCTTAATGGCGGTTAGCAATTGGTACGACTTTTTTGCATAAAAAAGGCGAAAAATAAATATTTCCCACTGTACCAATGAGAACAGGTTAAACGTTTTTTTTTTTAAATCAAGCTACCCTTTAAATATCCTAATATCAAATAAAACAGTTCTAAAACACGTATTCTTATCGTAAGGAGATTGTTTTATTTAAACTTTAAAACAATGTTCACGTTTTGCTTATATCACACAATATGTTGGTTTGTCACTGAACGTTTTCTCCACTCATTATTTATGAGTTCTACATAACACTATTTGGGTTACTTAACACATTTTACCAACTTGAATCAATCTATGGTATGCTAAATGACTCAAACAATGACGTACATTCATATAAAACGTTGCGGCGAATGATCAGCTCAAAGATATTAATTTCGTCCTGACACTAAATATATATAGCATATATTCGTATATGTTATATGTGCTGATAGTTTAAGGAGTTATTTAAGGTGACATATTGTAAGTGAATGTGTTCTGTGTAAAGTTTAGCTGTAGAATGAGAATAAGATAGGAAGACATACAACAAATTTCTACAGACATGCTGGAAAACATACAGACGTACGTTACCTACATGTGGAATAACAGATGGACAAATGGATAGACTGATAGTTTGTTTGTTTGTTTGTTGTAGAGCAAAAATCTAAAGAATGGGCTATCTGTTCTCTGCCCACTGCGGTATCGAAACGCGATTTTTAGCATTATAAGCCTCAGACTTGGCGTTGAGCCACCTGGGACGTTTTTTGTTTTTTTGGAGTTAATCACAAAGCTACACAATGGGCTATCTATGCTCTGTAAGTTGTAAGTCTGCAGAGATACCGCTGTGCCATTGGGGGGCGGAGGTCGACAGATTGTTATATATATAAACAGACGAATAATTTGATACGTAAAGAGAAATGCAGATAAACAAATAGATACAGATAAACAGACTGATACATACAGATAGTGATGAGATTAACTTATCATCTGTGTATAAATGACTTACGTAAGTCACTTAGCTGTGGAGAAGATACGTTCCTGGGGAAGTGGTTAGTCGGGAAATAACAGATAATACTTAAACTTCGCACGTAAGACGTTGCGTTTAAAACGAAATATTACTACACCATTAAACAAAGCTAGAGAGGTAGGCGTTTTTATGATCCCCAACCTTTATTTGTCAGTGGTTGGTATTCAGAACAGTGGTTTGTTTAATGCCTAACTGTAAGGCTTCTGCTTCTTCGCTGAATCTTATGCTTTATCATTTGGCGGAATTATTGGATCATTTATTTCATTTGTATTCCATGACGTAGGTGAAACGTAGAACAAATGGATGATGGGCACGTCAGGGAGGTGGGTGGTGATAGATGTTACTCGCTTCCTGGTCCCTTGTTGTAGAAAGAGTTTTAAAACGTAAAATAACTACTTTGAAACAAAATGTGGTCCCCCTGTTGGACAGCAGTAAGTCTACGGACTTATAACGTTAAAATCCAGGGTTTGATTCCTTGCGGTGGACACAGCAGATAGTCCAATGCGGCTTTGTCCTAAAAACAAGCGAGAAGAAAATATCAATTATGCTATGAATTTGTTTTGAATTTCGGGCAAAGCTACACTAGGGCTATCTGCGCTAGCCGTCCCTATTTTAGCAGTGAAAGACTAGAGGGAAGCCAATTCTTGGGCTACTCTTTTTACCAACGAATAGTGGGATTGACCATCACATCATAACGCCTCCACGGCTGAAAGGGCGAGTATGTTTGGTGGGACGGGGATTCGAACCTGTGACCCTCAGATTGCGAGTCAAGGACCCTAACCACCGACACTTCCCCGTATTATATTATGACACTATAGAGTTCCGATACAAATGCGTGTTTTCTTCGTGACCTCATTTCATCTCCTCCAGAGTAATCAGGACGAAACTGTTACCTTACAAGAAAGTCCACATTAGTCGAATTGAAAACTAAAATTGAATTTGGTGGGGAAAAACGCGGTGCGCTAGGAAAACGTTGTGTAAGCGAAGGGCACGAGATCACGATCTGTTTTATCTAAATCTCCGAGTTAGGAGGCTCAATTTTGACGTTAAATGAAATTTGTTTCGTACAAACACGGAGGAAATCACCCCTTTCAATCCGATATACGCGTGTACAGGAAGTTTTTTTCTTTCGTTACACCAAACCTGCTCTTTTCGCCGGCAGGTTTCAAAACTCAACTGGGTTTTCAGTCAAAAGAACAACGGATGTCTTGGTCGAGAAGAAACATTGAGATGACTTTAAAGTACCGATAATTATTCGCTTCCAATAATAACTTCTATTATATCTGCTGCAATTGTGGGACAAAGAAAGGGTTAATTGACAATAGAGAGGTACAAACGGATTTTCAGGTTCTTCACGCGCTACTGACTGCGCGTGGTGAGTGAGAGGTGTGTGGTATTCCACCCACTTCAGTATTAATTTACACTTCACCCCCTCTTCCCACCGATGTCGTGTATGAAACACAATAGTTTCAGTTTAGCCTTTTGTCATTTGTACAGAAAACAGTAGTTTCAATCTGGCTGTGTATCATTTCTATTGGAAAACAATAGTTTCAATCTGGTTGTGTATCATTTCTATTGGAAAACAATAGTTTCAAACTAACATCCACACTATGTAAAAACTACACTGACAAACATAACACCAACATTATTTATAAAATACAGTGCCAAGAATGCTATATCAGAGAAACAAGCCGAAAAATGGAAACCAGATTCAATAAACACAGCAAAACACCTTCCCACGTTTTTTGAACACTGCAAAACAAATAAACACAACATAACCATAGAAAACACCAATATATTAAGTAGACAAACAAAGAAAAACCAAAGAATCCCTACTTATACAAGAACTCAAATCAAAATTGAAAAGAACATAAAGGAACACCTTTATGCCTATATTAATCACCTAACATCTAACTGCTGCGCCCCCTACAATCTCGCACCTATTCACACTCTCGTCCCTAAGACATGTGCCCAGTAACGGTCAGTTTCAAACTGTCTTTGTTAAACTGAAGATGACCTAAGAAGGTCGAAACGTTGGTATATTAATGTAATTAAACTGTGATGTGGATGTTTGAGTAGTTATATCTCACAACGCATTCACGATGTTCTCCTTCCATGGATGTTCGAGTAGTTATATCTCACAACGCATTCACGATGTTCTCCTTTCATGGATGTTCGAGTAGTTATATCCCACAACGCATTCACGATGTTCTCCTTTCATGGATGTTCGAGTAGTTATATCTCACAACGCATTCTAAATAATGAACGCTTGCTTCATACTGACCAATCATGTTACCGACTAAAATTGTTTTACTTTTGTTTATATGTATATATGTATGTGTAGAAAATAACGTAGTGACAAAATTAAATAACTTGTATTATTTTTCTTATAAGTTTGTTTGTTTGTTTTAATTACGCACAAAGCTACACAAGGGCTATCTGTGCTCTGCCCACCACGAGTATCGAAACCCGGTTTCTAGCGTTGTAAGTCCGCAGACATACCGCTGTGCCACTGAGGGGCTTTTCTTATAAGATTAATATTTTTCATTTCGAAATCACACAAGCTCCAAAATCATTCAGACTGTTTCTTATTTTTTTGTTTTTGTAGTTAAGTACAAAGTTATACTATGGATTATTTTTGTTGTGCTTATCACGCCTATCGAAACGAAACCTGGTTTTTAGCGTTATAAGCCTTCAAACTTACCGCTGTGCCATCTGAGGAAGGGGGGAGGGTATTCATTCTGAAGTTTGTATTTTCCTTTACTAATATAAAGTTAATCTATCCAAACAACTAGAAAAACAAAAGAGAGAAAGAAAGTAACAGGATGGGAAGAAATAAGCCCAAGAACGTTCCCTCATATCAATTCCAGGCGCAACTTTAAAGCCAATTTAAAGTTCTTTTTGTATTTTTTTTTCGTGATACGAGCGGTTTATTTTATTCGTTTCTATTATATTGGATTTATTCCGCGCATTTTCTTGTCTAATAGAAAGCTATAAATTTCAATCCCCGATAATAAAACATACTTATTTCTTACTTAATATATTTGTGGTATTTTTTCACCAAAAGCCTAGGCTTATTGCTCTGTTTCAAGTAAGAAGGTTTCCAATCAGGAGGATGAATAGCACAGATAGCCCTTGTGTAGCTTTGCCACGAACTTCCAAAATCAACTATCTTATAGAGAGTCAATAGGGATAAGTTATTGATCAGAAGTTATATTTATTCACCCTCTCATCTATATGATTTTTCATTAAAAAAAAAAAAGGTGGTGAGTGTTTAGAAACAGTCTAGCATATAGTTTCTGCCCCCCCAGTGGCACAGCGGTACGTCTGCGGACTTACAACGCTAGAAACCGGGTTTCTATACCCGTGGTTGGCAGAGCACAGATAGCCCATTGTGTAGCTTTGTGCTTAATTTCAAACAAACAAACCCCACAAGCTCAAAGAACGTGAATATTTTTTGTCTGAACAGAGTTTGTTTTAAAACCAGATACGATCGTTGTAATGCTGGATCCCATAGATTTATCAAAATATTCATTATTTGACAGGTATAGGTAGATAAACTGAACTAACCTTATCGATCACAGAATAGCCTGCGCAGGCAGAAAATCAAAAGTTTAAGTACAGCGATGATTTATTACTTCTTCGGGGAGGGGTGGTCTTTTTTTTTTCTCAATATGTTGGAAGCAAAATAATCTTGTTACATATAAGCTGTTCAGTAAAAGAATTTTTGTTTGTTGCGATCGTAGTGTTCTTGCACTTTGCTTTCCTTTCTTATGTCTGATCCCGCCGCCAGGGGAGGAGGGTCATGGAGGGGCCGTGCCCCCATTTCAAACTGGTGCCCCCTCCTAATATTATGGAGTTCATGCGTTTGTACATTACTTGATCTGGTGTGAACTAACCAATCCTAGATTGATCTGGTGTGGAATAACCAATCCTAGATTGATCTGATGTGGACTAACCAATCCTAGATTGATTTAGTGTGGAATAACCAATCCCAGATTGATCTGGTGTGGACTAACCAATCCTAGATTGGTCTGATGTGAACTAACCAATCCTAGATTGATCTGATGTGGACTAACCAATCCTAGATTGATCTGATGTGAACTAACCAATCCTAGATTGATCTGATGTGAACTAACCAATCCTAGATTGATCTGATGTGAACTAACCAATATCCTAGATTGATTTG
>NW_013671741.1:18658-28399 GCF_000517525.1 Limulus polyphemus | reverse complement strand
GATGTGGAATAACCAATGTTCACACCAAATCAATCTAGGATTGGTTAGTCTACACCAGATCAATCTAGGATTGGTTAGTTCACACCAAATCAATCTAGGATTGGGTAGTTCACATCAGATCAATCTGGGATTGGTTAGTTCACATCAGATCAATCTAGGATTGGTTAGTCCACATCAGATCAATCTAGGATTGGTTAGTCTACACCAGATCAATCTGGGTAACCAATCCCAGATTGATCTGGTGTGGAATAACCAATCCTAGATTGATCTGGTGTGGAATAACCAATCCTAGATTGATCTGGTGTGGAATAACCAATCCTAGATTGATTTGGTGTGGAATAACCAATGGTAGATTGATCTGGTGTGGACTAACCAATCCTAGATTGATCTGATGTGAACTAACCAATCCTAGATTGATCTAATGTGAACTAACCAATCCCAGATTGATCTGGTGTGGACTAATCAATCCTAGATTGATCTGGTGTGGAATAACCAATCCTAGATTGATCTGATGTGGAATAACCAATCCTAGATTGATCTGATGTAGACTAACCAATCCTAGATTGAAGTTCGTACTGTTCTTTAAGAAAAAAAAATATCAATTCAGTTAATCTAAACCTAAATCATTTCTACATTCGATGGAGTTAAATTAACATCGTAACTTGTGTATCTGAGCAAACTTTGATCGCTAAATGTTTCACGGCTGAAAGTGGTCACTGAATGTTTCATAACGTACACTGGTCACTAAACTTTTCAGAGTGGACATTGGTCACTAAAAGTTTTCAAAGTGGACGTACATGTGTACATTACGCGTTAAACATAAACAACGTTGTTGACCTAACAACAATATCAAGATAGTTTTGTTGCTAAACGACGATGCATATATTGTTGAGTATGACCAAAAAAAAGAAAAAAAACAGCGTGACAACAAGATAGAAACTGCTTATTATATTATAACGGAAGTTATGTAAATTCATGATTAATGAAAGGTTATCTTAGGACATGAAAAATTGCTTCTCTTATATGTAATTGCAAGAAACGAAAAAAAGTGCTTATAAAAACTGCAAAACATAAAATGTGAAACCGCAAATTTGCATGTATCTCTGCATGGACCCAACAAACCTTCATACCAAATTTGGTGTAGATTCATCAAAAGGGGGCGAAGTAGTAGTAAAAACCGCAAAACTGAAAATTTGTATGTATCTCCCCCATGGACCCAATGAACCTTCATACCAAATTTGGTGAAGATCCATTTACAGGGGGCGTGGTAGTGGTAAAAAACGCCATAAAAACCGCAAAATGCAAAACTATAAATCTGTATGTATACCCCCGCATGGACCTAATGAACCTCCACACCAATTCTGATGAAGATCCATCCACGCCCTGCAACATACAACAGACAGTACAATTATATTTATGTAAATTCTACCCTACAAATACATGTTTTTCAAATAGCATGAAAACGGGTCGTGTTGTTTTTAATACGGTCGGTCGGTAGCCAGACACAAGAATATTTTTTTGCTAGGCCTAAGTGACACCTCAACACACGTTTCTATGACAACTATTTTCACAGTTGTCCATTTCACTATCGGACATGCTTGTCCGAGTGCAGTGCCTTTAGACAAGTGGTTTTCAACAAGTAAAAATATACGTCTGCTTTTTTTTCCAGATCTTAGACATATTAACGAAAAACCTGTACAACCAAGACGTAGTAATTATGCTCCCTGAAAAATACCGAACTATAAAACGTGACTTTCAAACCTCTTAGTACAATGGTTATAATTTCCTATGGAAAGAAAAAAGCAGCATTTTGTTACAGCTGCCGATATATTTCAACATCAAATGCTGATAAACAGTTTATTGTCACCGGATATTCGAATTAGCAGCATGCTTTATAAAAAAAACAACAAAGGTCTAAAGAAACATGATATTTGTTCTGGGCAAGCTATGGTGATTTGGAAAGAAGGTGAAAAAAAGAATAAAGTTATTTATCAAAGTGTTTCTACTTAAGTGAATGAAAAGCAACTGAAAACAAACAACCGGACACTATATTAAATCAGTTTTAGAAGTTGTTCAATTTTTGTGCATCAATGAACTGCCATTAAGAGGTGATAGGCGAAGTGGTCTTGATATTCGGGATCACGAAAGTATTGACGAACCATCGGGACTATTTCTTAGACTGTTTGAATATACATTACAAAAAGGCGAGAAACTTTCTTTTTGACTATATCTAAGAATGCTAATTATACGTCTGCTATGGTGCAAAATGAAATGATTGAGACTTTGAAGAACGTCGTGCTTGACAAGACTATTTCTGATATTAAAGCTCCCGACATTCCCTTGTATGCTATAAAAATCTGATGGAACACGTGACCCAACGAACACCGACAACGTCTCAATTGTCGTGCGTTTCGTGAAGAATGGAAAAGTGCACGAGACGCTGGTGGATATGATTACATCAGAGCAACTAAACGCCGACTCTTGAAACACTTCGATTCTTCAATATCTTTAAGAATGTGGATTGGATGCCAATAACATACTCTCTCAGTGTTATGACGGTGCATCAGTGATGTCGGATAAATATGGTGGTGTTCAGAAAAATGTCCAAGAACTGTCAGGGAGAAACGATCCTTATGTGCATTATTGCTTCAACCACCGGTTGCACTTGGTTGCTGAGAACGCCATCCGAGAGAACAAAGAAGTCGAGAAGTTATTTGGCACGTCTAATGCTCTATACAGATTTGTCCGACGTCCAAAGCTTGACCAATTATATGATGCCCCAAAGTTGAAAAGACTTCTATATCAACGTTGTTCAGGTCATCTAGCAACAACATCAGCCATTATTCAAAATCATGATAGTAGTGTTGAAGCCCTGGAAATATGTGAGGACGCTGGGTGTGATGCTGAGGTTAGTAGGAAATTCATGTTTCTCGCATACAGAAAGTGCTTGCCATCCTGCCCCCCAGTGGCACAGCGGTATGTCTGCGGACTTACAACGCTAGAATCCGGGTTTCGATACCCGTGGTGGGCAGAGCACAGATAGCCCATTGTGTAGCTTTGTGCTTAATTACAAATAAAAAAAAAACTTGCCATCCTACAGCCTGTCGACAACCTTTTGCAGCCTCGTGACTGTGATATAATGTTAGCCATTCGGTTAATCAACAGCACATTTGTTACCCTTAAATAACTACGAGAAGACAGCGCCGAAACGTGTGACTCCATTACACGGGAACTAAACAACCATGAACTTGACGTCATAGTTCTTCCGAAACGGCAAGCTGCCAGAAAATCTAAAAGATTCTGTGGTGTTGTCTTCTGTAGGGCACTCTTTTGATGAGCAAAATGAAGAAAACAGTACACAAGCGTCTTCTGGTGGATATATTGGACAGTTGCAATGGAGAAATAAGTGAGCGATATGGAAAGAGAAACTGTAAACTTTTCACATCTATTTCGAAACTGTGGCCACAAAATGAGGCTTTCCTTGAAGTTGCACATGTTCAGAACCTAGCTGAGCTAATTGGGTTAGATACAGCATCGTCATTATTTGCAATGGAGTGTGTGCTGTAGCAAAAACTTTTATCCAGAAAGAATTAGACTCAGCCATCCAAAAAAGGCAAAGGGGATCGAATCAGCCATCACAAAGGCATAGGGGATATTTGTACGTTGTTGTTGTGGATTTTCTTATGTTTATCACATCTACGCTGCATCAGTCACATTCAGTGTCAGCATTGCGGTTTGTGAAGCGTCATTTTTTACACTGACACGAGTCCTAACACCCTACAGGTGTTCAATGACACACCATCACAAAAGTAGTTTGGTGCTTTTTTGCACGACTATACCAGATCTGTGGACTTTGACGAAGTGGTGCAAGCATTTGAAAATTGTAGCCAAATAATATAACTGTACTAAGATTAATGTAAATAAAGATGGGAGCTTCTTTCAATATGCAGTCTCTAGTTCTCATGCTAGTCTCCTCAATCGAAGGTTTCTTTTTTAAGGAGATGTTAGAATAAGTTTAGGAGTGCTTTATTTCATAACTTATTCTGAATTTTGAGCTAAATTTAATCTTCACAGTATACTAACTTTAATACTCGTAAGATGCTCTGGTAACCTGTCAGATGATACAAAATCCAAAATTTCTTTGGGGGTTCACAGCTCCCCCGAACCCCCACCTGAAGGGGCTTCGCTAATGATTTTCTTAGCTCTTTTGGAAACAATTCAAATTGGTGTCTCCTCTAATATTATATGTGCTCCTCTGTGTGTGTATTATTACTGCTTATGTTCATGAACTTTATTTAGGTTGTACTTATTCCTATCAGGAAGTGACTCATGCCTGTGGACACACATAACAGACTGCTGTATATTATTGGTAATCAATAAAGAGATTTAGAAATAGGGTTTGTTTCTTACTGATAGCATATTACTTTCTTCTTTTACCTCTCTCTTGGCTTATTCGTTCTCTCTCACATCTCCCGATTTTCCCCCTCTTTCTTTTCGTTGAACTCTTGTCTTTTATATTTCTTTCTTAAGTTCATGCTCTTCTTTTCTGACCTTGCACCTGTTTCCAGTATATCGTATTATAATGTTTCACAACTATAGTTGTAGTTTCCATACCTGTTGAAGTTAAAAAGGCGGCTGCTATACCAGCTCACTCAAATTATTTTCTAATAACTGAGAATATTGTAATCTCCTAATTCTTTAGAGACTAACCAAAACTGTCCACTTTCTCACCTCTCTCAACCTAAACCAATGTTCCTTATACCTAACTTCATATCATAGTTTTTGTTGCTGTTTACTGCAACGCTTTATAAACCTATTTCTTGTTTTCTCTAGTTTTTGTTGCTGTTTACTGCAACGCTTTATAAAACTACTACTACTTGTTTGTTGTACTTTTTTGTTCATCATCTGACTTGTTCTACAAAGACATACGGTTTTTAGCTAGACATTGTTAGGCTTAATCTGTTGTCAAGTCTATATTTTCATGTCGTTGAAACAGCTCCCAGTATATACTTGCCACGATATAGGGATGAAACACGAAACAACAGTTTGAAAATCTTACTAATTTTCAAATTGTTCCAATTATCAAACTGTAACGTATAGTCCAGTAATAGTGACAAAACAGCCCCCCTCTGAAGATAAAAAAAGTTGTCTCAAAATGTTTAGACACCTCTAGTCAAAACTCGAAAGTATTATCAAAAGATTTCTAAGATTGCGTTTAGCTAGGTTTGGTTTAAATCACTTCATTAAACTTTGGCTAGAAGCTATATTTGTAAAAGATAGTGTGGTTAATGCTGTCGAACTAATGGTAATTGCTTCAGGTACTGTTAACAGGAACCGAAGTTGGTGTTTGGTGTACGCTTTACGTAGTCGGTCCATAGAAGTAGGCTGTGTCCACCAGGTCCTCACCAAAGTGACAAGAAAATAGACAAGACTTTTGTTAAATATTCAAAGTATCAGAAAGCACGTTTTTTTTTGTTTATAAGAATACAACTTTTAACCAATATTTTTGAGTCCCACAGTGGCTCAGCGGAAAGGCTGGGGGGGGGGGGGTATAACGTTAAAAACCGGGTTTCGATACCCGTAGTGGGCACATTACAGATAACCCATTAAGCTTAACTACAAACAAACGAACAAACAAAATGTATTTGTGGGCCATAAAAAACACTTCATAGGCACGAAAGGACTAGGGATAAAGACGGAAGAGGCGTGGCCTTTACTTAGCGAGCCTGGACTGTGAATCTTTAGAAAATCGTGATTCGCACCTTCAGGTCAGTAGTCAAAGAGTTGTTGGTGTGTATGCCTGATTAGCCGACTTCTCTCTGTTACTATTAGTTTAAAATCCAGTTATGCAGAGATAACCTTACGCGAAAATACTAAATAAAATAACAATACGTGAAATATTATTTAGCTTAACAACACCAAATTTATCTGGATACAAGCTTCGACATTTCTAAATGTTTTCTCCAGTCCAACACAGGCACGTACTTACGTAAGATGAAATTGAGGTTATTTAAAAACAAAACAAAAAAACTGCTGATGTCGCCCTTCTTTCAGTTTTAATTTTCCATAGTAACCTCAATGTATGCTGTTCGTGTACTATAGACATTTTGAAACCAAATGTTGGGGGCAACTTAGCATTTACGGGTTCAGTACAGGTAGGCATAGTGGTAAACTAAACTAACTTAACAACAAATAGATGGTGTTCAAACTGGTTGTCATCTAACAACGTGAGCAGAATGCACGAGTTTTCTTTTCACGTTGTCATGGTTACAATAAAAGTACTGAAGGTTAAAGTGAGTCAAAGATAATCAAATCGTATCTTGTTATTCAGAAAATAGGCACAAGTTAGTTCGCGTTTCGCCTTTATTATAATAACTAAAACATCGTGGAAGTGGTTTTAGATATGAAAGTTTATTTTTGACGTTCTTCAAAGAGGGAAAGCACACTTGGTCGAAATTGGAATTTTAACTTAACACCATGCTTTGTTCACGTGATATAATGTAATCAGGTCAGAGACCAATAGAATTCAGTTATCGTTGTAAGTTTAGAAAAAAAAAAGCTTTCTTTTTTCAGTACGTTGTATCAGATGTTGCCCCCCCTCCCCCAGTGGCACAAAATGGAAACTTCAGCTCTCACTAGATAGGAAGTGCAGAAGTTTGTTACCAAACCACGAATTCATTTTCCATTTCTGTGAACTAGTGGGTCCATGGTTCGCGTCCCATTGCCCCAAAAATGACACTTCGCACTTTGGCGCTGTAGGTTCGTTACATTATTGACGGCCGAATCCTACTATTCGATTAGATGTTGACTAACTCGTCTTTTCTCTTCTTTAACTAAAACGCTAGAAACCGGGTTTCGATACCCGTGGTGGGCAGAGCACTGATAGCCCTTTGTGTTTAATTACAAACAAACAAGTATCAGATGTCTATACTCGTATCCAAACGGTAAAATAAACATTAGAAACCAAACTCCCTAAATACTACAAGTAAATCACGGTGAAATTGTGAGGATAGGGCGTGCCTCAGGAGTTATGTCCGAATAACCATTCTATTAGAAAAAGAAGAAAAAAGTAAATAAAGTTAAAAAAAAGAGAACAAAACAAAAGTTCAAATTTTTACTGACTATTCTATCTTCTCAAGCAATACTGTATCAAAAAAGGATCGGAAGGATCTCTATCCAGATTATCAGACTTTATTAATTCTGTTCGTGGATTCTTCGGAATAACCCAGTATATTTATCTCTCAACTAATGCTGTTGTAATGTTGAGATCATACTCTGTTGGTATTTTACTTTTGTTTTAGGTTTTAACAAACTGTTTGTGGTTTTTTTATTCTTGTTTTGGTGATTTAGTGGTGAAATTCAGGGTTTCTGTGCTAAAATTCTAAGTTTCACATGAATTCAACTTCTAAGGTCCCTTCTCATGTAGTCCCCAGAAGGATCACAGTAACTTTACAGACTGTCAACGTCCAAATCCACGGTTCGATTCTCTTCGATGGACAAAGAAAGCGCAGGTGGTCTATTATGTAGATCTGCGTTAAAACAACAACAATAAAAAACAATTACCCCCTCTCATAAAATAAATATACTATTTGGAACTTTTAGACTAGTCGCAGTTCAGCTTTTATCAAGACAGCTGTACGAGATTAGGCTTAACTTTAAGCTTACAACGCCAGCAACGATACTATTTGGAACTTTTAGACTAGTCGCAGTTCAGCTTTTATCAAGACAGCTGTACGAGATTAGGCTTAACTTTAAGCTTACAACGCCAGCAACGATACTATTTGGAACTTTTAGACTAGTTGCAGTTCAGTTTTTATCAAGACAGCTGTACGAGATTAGGCTTAACTTTAAGCTTACAACGCCAGCAACGATATTATTTGGAACTTTTAGACTAGTCGCAGTTCAGCTTTTATCAAGACAGCTGTACGAGATTAGGCTTAACTTTAAGCTTACAACGCCAGCAACGAAGCTCCTTCAAAGTGTTGATCCAGAACGTTTTTCAAACAAATCCATTGATTCTATGTACATCCTAAGTCCTCAAACCATAATTTTCTTTCAAAATTTTTATTGTACATTATCTAATATTAGTTTGCTAATTAAGTTCTTATCCCGTTTTATTTCAATGGCCGATTTAGGCCTAGAATAAACAGTCTGAATAAAGTGGCAAGTAAGTGTACTTGATAGGTTTTTAACATTGTTTTGATTACAAACTTTTATTTGTTTTTACTTTCACGAATTATAAATCATTTTATTTTATCACGGAAATCATGTTATTATTAGAACTAGTTCAAATGGCATATGGCCTGGTAGTTGGGGCTCTTGACTCGCAACCTGCGAGCCGTGGGCTCGAATCCCGTCATCAAATTTGGTCGCCCTTTCAACCGTGAGGGCGTTACAACATGACGATAATTCTACTATTCATTAGTAAAAAGAGTAGCCCAAGAGTTGGCGGTGGATGGTATTGACTAGTTACCTTCCCTCTAGTTTATCACTGTTAAAATAGGGACGGCTAGTGCACACAACCTTAGAGTAGTTTTCGCGAAATTCAATAAACAAACAAATCAAATGATATAATAGGTTTAATCATTTGGATCCATATATATATATACGATTTAATAGCACAAGTTTTTGGGTACAACGTTCTTACTTAGTGGTATGAGGCTAGAGAATTAGCGGGTTTTTTAGGCTTGCATCTGATGGAGGGCGTTCTACCCTAAACGTCAAAGTTCTGTCAAAGTGGTTAAAATATTACACCATTCTGCCATTTCCTACCACAACGCTTATTTTACCGTATTTACTCCAGTTTCTCTGAGAAGTAACAAAGTTCACGCACTTTATCAATAACAATTAGTCGAAACCATTGTTTATAGTGTTAGATTACAATCAGTTGAAACCATTGTTTACAGTGTTAGACAATAATTATACGAAACCATTGTTTATAGTGTTAGATAACAATTAGTCGAAACCATTGTTTATAGTGTTAGATAACAATCAGTCGAAACCATTGTTTACAGTGTTAGACAATAATTATACGAAACCATTGTTTATAGTGTTAGATAACAATTACACGAAACCATTGTTTATAGTATTAGACAAAAATTATATGAAACCATTGTTTATAGTGTTAGATAACAATTAGACGAAACCATTGTTTATAGTGTTAGACAATAAATAACCTGCTTCCCGTGTTATTGTTTGTTCAATTGATTATGGCAAAGCTATTAAGGATATCTGCCACCGTCCCTTATTTTTACTTTTGCGTTGTGTTTATAATCGACCTTGACTGTCATTAGAATCTGAAATAAATTTATTTAACGAAAATTTTATTAACAGTGTGGGTATTTCTGCGATCGACTGGCCACATCCATGGCCAGGAAAAAAATTTGGTTGCCCACCCATGGCATAAAGTAAGCTCACTTCTCAATACGGACTCGGTCAATTTGACCGACTACGTGACTTTCTTGTACTCATTTAAGGTCTTTACAGATATAATACTTATAACTCTCAATATAGTGGGTGTATCTTCACGAAATTTGGCAGTCTTTCAGTTAATATTACAAGTCTCTCACATACAGATATTCATATTTTTTAGTGTAGTATTTTTAATAAAATAAAATAAAAATTTGTCCATGAATATATTGAGTATTTGTTTTGAACAGTCCGTATGCAAAGTAATTTTCAAGTTAAAATTAAAAATAATTTTCCTCATCACAGAAATCTCAAATTTCCTTCGTGTAATCC
>NW_013671741.1:15655-17658 GCF_000517525.1 Limulus polyphemus | reverse complement strand
GTATCTTCACGAAATTTGGCAGTCTTTCAGTTAATATTACAAGTCTCTCACATACAGAAATTCATATTTTTTAGTGTAGTATTTTTAATAAAATAAAATAAAAATTTGTCCATGAATATATTGAGTATTTGTTTTGAACAGTCCGTATGCAAAGTAATTTTCAAGTTAAAATTAAAAATAATTTTCCTCATCACAGAAATCTCAAATTTCCTTCGTGTAATCCCTAAAACCTCCTAAATGCACTTCAAACATTTATTTTTAGTAAAACTTTATTGTTTATCTGTTATTTTCTCTATGTGTACCACGTTTACTGACACGTTCTGACTAAATGGTTTTATCCTGAAATGCACTTCAAAAAGTTTAATTTTTACGTTTAGGACAAGATGGAGTGTATCATAAAGTTATTTAAGTCAAATAAATAACACAAAAGATCAGTTACAGGATACGATTGTTCTTAATCTATTTCCAAAGTAAAAAATAATAAACTTTAAGCTTATTTTCTAGAGCGCGCGCGTTCAACCAAGCTGCACCATCTTCTTCTAAAAGTGTTTTCTTAAAAGTTTAACTCCGATTTTCCACTTTTTTTAGTACAGAAAATACTGTTAAGTGTCAAAGTGTTTATGTACAAGCTTCAAGTTTGAAAAGGCAACGTCTAGAAGCTATCGAACTAACAAAGAATACGGATCATTTTTGGAACCGACTGCAGATCAACATTGAGATAACGAAAGTGTCTTAAAAGTAAAACAAGCTTTCAGTCTCTCCAGTCGATGTAGCTACGTTTTTTTTTTCGTTTTACAGTTTTCGCGTAAAACTGCATAAGCACTTAGTCGTTCCTAGATTCGAAACGATAAACCGGCAATTACGTCCAAAGCACCCACCGCCAACTCTTTCGTTGCTGTTGTCTGAGCGAATAGTGGCGATTTTATCAACACTATTCTAATGTACACTAGAATCCAGGTTTCGATACCCGAGGTGGGCAGAGCACAGATAGCCCATTTGTGGCAATGGGACGAGAACCATGAACCCACAGATTAACAATTATTATTTTGCAGCGTTCAATTTCTCCAAAAATTACGGTTTAAATTTGCTTATTTGTTGCTAAGAAACAAACTACCCAATGGGCTATCTGTGCTGTGCCCACCACGGGTATCGAAACCCGGTTTTTATCTACGGTTTAAACACCGAAAGCTAATGAAGCATTAGACATCAAACTCGTGTTACAACCACACTTCTTATAATTTGTCCATTTCCGATTTTTGTCTACTTCAATTTATTCAGTAGGTCGTTCGTTTTTTTCAGATCAGGCTTAACAACATCACCTTCAAAATTTTATGATACTATTCTTAACTCTTTAACCTAGAGAGTATTTTATTATGTAAGTCGTTATATATATACGTGTATATTCATATGAACTTCCATTATATTACTGACTCATTTATGTGATACAAACTATAAATGTAATCTTTACGTAATAACTGAACGTATGTAAAAGTAATTTTTCAGCCGGATATTAAATTGAATTCAGTTTTCTCTCAGTCAGTGGTTCATTTCCAGCAATTATTTTAAAGCTTTGTATTATATATATATATACTCGTATATATTCATTTAAAAGTAATGAAGATTTTTTAAAGTCGTTTATTATGCAAAACTAACGCCATTAATTAAGTGATTTATTGTTCTTTAATTCATGGATATTTTATTCCGTTAGAAGCTTGTGTAAATTATTGATTATACAGTGCGTGTGTTTTTGCATGGGACACAAACATGGATTCTTCAGATTATCTGTTTCATTTCCGTAACGTCCCCCAGCGGACGTACAACACTAGAAATCGGGTTTCGATTCCTGTGGTGGGCAGAGCACGTACAGCTTTGTGCTTAACTTCAACCAACCAACTTTTCCCTAACCACTAACGTAAATAATACACCTATGATGTGAGTGAACGAAATTACCTCAATTACTCCTCGTATACCTTTGTATAGGCCCTGGCATGGCCAGGTGGTTA
>NW_013671741.1:10783-14789 GCF_000517525.1 Limulus polyphemus | reverse complement strand
GTAGCTTTGCGCGAAACTAAAAACAAACAAACAAACCTTTGCATAAATTTTGCAGTAGAATAAGCAGGACAAAGTGAAATGCTAAGCCTTGTTTTGTGGAAGATTCCCAGTAAAAATCCCTAATTTCAAAGATCAAATAAAACAAAATGTTTTGAAATGCACTAAAGATGGTTGTTTTAGAGCAAAGCCACCTTGAGATATCAGCTGTGTCCACCACAGGGGATCTAACCCCGGATTTTAGCGTTGTAAGTTCGTGAACTTACATCGGGGGGGACATGTAATAAGGTAAAGAGAAGCGTGCTCGGTGATATAGCGTGGCTCAAGTCTCGGACCTTCTGACGAAGACGTAACTTGAATAGAATCACACATTTTGTGTATGTTGTACGTGATTTTATTTCTTTGTACCCAAACACAACATTAGATTCAATTCAATACTTAAAAGAAAGGAAGCGTAAAAATAGCATCTCTTGTACTTGAATAATGGTTCAAAACATTGCAAAAATCTAAAATAAAACAAAAACATTGTCAGACAGACAAATAAAATTCGAGTGAAAACTACAACTTAAGAAGGGTTAACATATATATATATGAAGACAGCTTCTATATGTGGAAACATCAGGCCCGGCATGGGCAGGTGGTTAGGGCGCTCGACTCGTAATCTGAGGGTCGCGGGTTCGAACCCTTATCACACCAAACATGCCAACCTCCGCCTTTGCTTGGTCCCAAGTCCAGGATGAGAAAGGAGGAGGGTTGGGCGCGGGGCTAGCAACTCCACCCCGTAAAAACCGTAGGCGAGGTGTTGTTGCGGCCCTATGCTCCACTGGGAGTTTACAGGAATTAAAAAAAATAAATAAAAAAAAATGGAAACATCGGCACATGTAGATACGTAGATCTTGAAAGTCGAGTTGTTCAAAACTTGAAAATAGAGTTGATAACTGGACCAATTGTTGGTTGAGATGTTGCAAAGGAAATATCTGCTGAAGCTTTTAGCCAGACACTAATCGTAGCATAACCGTCTGGAAAATGATCTATAGGAAATAGTACAGCTTATAAAGTGAGTCAGATCAATGTAGGCCGACTGAAGGATGTGCAGATGGTATAGGAATTCTTTTTGGCGGCAAAGAACTCAGCTAACAGATGTTTTCGCATATTAAAGCTATCTTCAAGTTTTGTACACCAAAAAAATGTTTCAAATATATAAATATATATATATGAGAGCAGTGAAATGTGCCCAGTAAGAGAGAGAGTATGCGGTTTTAAGCTTACACAGTGGTAAGGAAACATTTCTATTAGATTAAACCTTTATTCGTAAGCCTAACAAGTGAGTTCAAATTCAAAAGACACAGCATCCCACATCTATAAATACCACTCGCCGTCTACACATAGTTGTGGGACGGTCAGTTCTCCTATCGAGAGAAAAAAACAACAATCAAGAATTGAGAATTAATTTTGTTTCTTGTAAAGCACAAAGCTACATAATGAGCTATCTGTGCTCTGCCCGCAGCTGGTATTTGGACCGATTTCTAGCGTTATATACCCATTGAGTTACCGGGTAGGGGCTAAAGAATAAAAAAAAAATTAAAATAAAACTGGTTTAATAAGTAATGTCATTTACCAAGGCTGGCACTCAAGTGACCATATATTGGATGTATTGATCACTTTACTATATATATTTGTTTATATACATAACAAATCTAATAACTAGGTGATTATATTCCTTCTCCACTTCGATTTGAAATTTTCTTAAATTTCTAGTTAGTTTTCATTGTCAAAAATACTCTTTGCAGAAGTACAGAGCAGTTATTGTAAGACTAAGAAACCGGTTCTACCATACAAAGTGGTGAATAGCTATTCTATAGTTAAGAAACCGGTTTCATAATCATAAGTGATGAGCAGTTATTGTAAGACTAAAAATACGACTCCATTGATGGGTATTTATTATTAGACTAAGAAACCGGTTCTACCATACAAAGTGGTGAATAGCTATTCTATAGTTAAGAAACCGGTTTCATAATCATAAGTGATGAGCAGTTATTAGAAGACTAAAAATACGATTCCATCAATGGAATTGATGGGTATTTATTATCAGACTAAGAAACCGGTTCCACAATCAGGAGTTATGAGTAGTTATTATACCGCTAAGAAACCGGTTCCACAATCAATCGTGTAGAATAAGCGTGCATGAAAGTTTTTTTTTGCTTGTAATAAACAAGGACGGCGTTAAAGTTATATGGTGCTCTCACCACCTATCCAAGGCTATATGGTGCTCCCACCACCTACCCAAGGCCATATGGTGCTCCCACCACCTATCCAAGGCCATATGGTGCTCCCACCACCTATCCAAGGCTATATGGTGCTCCCACCACCTATCCAAGGCTATATGATGCTCCAACCACCTATCCAAGGCTATATGGTGCTCCCATTACCTATCCAAGGCCATATGGTGCTCCCACCATCTATCCAATGCTATATGGTGCTCCCACCACCTATCCAAGGCTATATGGTTCCTCCAACGCCTACCCGTTCACACCTGTCGTACATAGAACTTTATAATATTATCAAAAGGTAATGTGATAAATGTGAGCGTGAGCCACCACCTATCCAAGGCTATATGGTTCCTCCAACGTCTACCCGTTCACACCTGTCGTACATAGAACTTTATAACATTATCAAAAGGTAATGTGATAAATGTGAGCGTGAGCCACCACCTTCCACTATTTGGAGCCGAAGCACACGAACCGTTCGTCAGATGCACGCGTACCCTTGCTACGTGCGGCATCAAACGTCATCTTCATTTGGTATAGACTTCGTGAATTTTGCTATCGATATCGTTATTTAGTTGAGTCCTCATTCGTGGCATTAATGTGGTAGCATTGGAATTGGCTACTGGACTCGAGCCTTTCGTCTGATCAACAAATGTTCCACCTTTCGTCATTAATGGAAAGAATAAGAGTATACTTTTTTACAGTATTGGAGTATATATATATATACATATATATTATATGTGTGGCATTTTTTAATGTTTTGTATTCCCACAGCAATCATACATTTATACAGGAATCTGAAGTATATAAATCAATAACATCAATGATGTACACTTGGAATTCGCCGTAACTCAGCGGTAAGTGGCAAATCGAACGACTTAATAATTCACAATGATAAATTAGGAACATTAATGCTACATGTTCTTGAATTTCCTACAGAAGTAAGTGACTGCTGTGTGAGTAAAAGGCGTTTCGACTCACGTGCGATACATCTTACTAGTTACGCATTTAAACCAAAGATTTCCAAGATCCATCTTTTAACGAAGAGACTCCAGACAGACGATTATAGTATATATAGAAATATATATACGTTATATTGAAAATTAAGAGAAATTTTTTAATTTATGTACGTACTATATACACGAATACACATTTTCACAACAAAAATATAGTTCTTCACGTATTTTCTTTTAGGTTTGTTTGTTTGGTAATTAAGCACAAAGCTACGCGATGGGCTATCTGTGCTCTGCCCACAACGGATATCGAAACCCGGATTCTAGCGTTGTAAATCCGCAGACATACCACTGTGCCACTGGGGGACTATTACGTAGGTTACTACAAGTAAAAAATAAAATACAATTACGTTTACACAAAGTTCTGTTAATTTTACAAAAAAATAAAACGAACTCAGACTTTACAGATCACTAGCTTTGCAATAAAAAAAGCCGTTGAGCGAGTTTTATTTTCGTAATATCCTTCCCCAAACTTGTCATTAAGGGAAAAAAAAAAGCTTAATGGTGTTCAAAACTGTCTCTGGGAGAAGAGCGACCTGATAACTAACCCATCTTTCTAAAAGGGAGACCCGGGTTTGAATTCCTCATCAAATCTCCCGTGAAAAGGGCAGCAAATTATCAGAAAAAAAACATCGGGTTAAACCTAATCGCAAATAGTAATTAGTGACTAATATGATAATTAACTAAAGTCATTAAATAATTAAAGTAATTAAACAAATGTAGTCGTAG
>NW_013671741.1:8112-10055 GCF_000517525.1 Limulus polyphemus | reverse complement strand
AGAATGATAGGTTTATTTTTTGTGAGTGTAAAAGCAGTTAAATATGCCATGTAATTTGTTTTGCTCTAATAAGGGTATTTTATTTACAGCCCCCCAGTGACACAGTGGTATGTCTCTTACAACGCTAGAAACCGGGTTTCGATACCCGTGGTGGGCAGAGCACCATTGTGTAGCTTTGTGCTTAATTAAAAACAAACAATTTTATTTACATACTTATTTTTATTATAGTTATAAGTTCTTATTATGACTTTTTGTCGGATTTTATTTTTCATATTTCGTAATTACAAGAATAATGTTTTTGTATAATTAAAACGACAGTCTCTTCGCCCAGCGAGGCTTTGTAACATGAGAGACATTTTTACATAAAACTCCAATGAAAAATGGAAACTCTAGAGTATCGTGTTTCAAGCTAGTCGTTCAGACAGCTTCGTGCACATGATAATGGTGGTTTTATTTTACATAGTGAAAAAAACAAAACTCATGACGTATTCTTAAAAACTACTTTTTATGTAACTAAAGAACAGCATGGAAAAACTGTAATGCAATTTGCGCTTTAAAAAAAAAACCTGTGCTAAACCAGAGGCTGTTTTAATCATATATTTTATTTAGAATTTAAATAAAACAACGATCCCTATAAAATACGAAAACGTGTAAGTCGCCCTCTATCGACGGAGGTATTCTACACTAATGTAGAATAGATGGCAAACAAGTACACATTTTTATTTTTGTAATAAAAATATTCGTAAGTAATGGTGAATAATTAATACTATATTTCTGGTGAAAACATGATTGCTTCCTTCATAGTATATACACATTGCGAATTATTATAATTAGGCTTACGTTAATTAGTTGGCAGTTTTGAGTTTCGGGTGCGTGCATTTACTCGTGAACGAGACCGAGTGTGTTTTTATTCACAAAACTTTGTGGAGACCTAGAGACAGAGTGACTCTCTCTTTAGGCTTTTATAATGCATTTAAGAACATTATTTAAAATCTACGGATCGTGTATATAAAATAACGTTGTTTTCTCGCTAGTTGGATTGTTTTAAAAAAGGAAAATTAATTTAAAAGCTACTTCCGTTCAATAAAAGCTACTTCCGTTTTATAAAAGCTACTTCCGTTTTATAAACCCATTTTATTTTCTATGAATAAAATATCGCTCCCGGTTGCTCGTGTCCCCACGGTGGGACAGCGGTAAGTCTTCGGATTTACAATGCTAAAACAAGGGGTTCGATTCCCCTCGATGGACACAGCAGATAGCCCGATGTGGCTTTGCTATAAGAAAACACACACACCCGATGGCTCGGTGATAAGTTTGTGGGCTTGTAACGCTAAAACCCGAGTTTCGAAGCACATGGTAGGCAGAGCACAGATAACCCATTGTGTATATGTTTATTAAACAGCAAACCGTCACAATATCAATATTTATAACTTAAAGCGGTCAGATGAATTATATTTTCCTGACGTCAAAGTTAGTTTCGTTACGGAATCTTATACATACAATGCGCTAAGTGGCCAGATCAGAACTCCATTAGTTTGCGAATTTATATCGCTAAAAAAAAAAACGGGTTTCGATGCCCGCGGTAGGCACAACGCAAGTAGCCCATTGCGCAGCTGCTAATGCGAACGCGAGGCAAGGCAACCAATTGGCAGAACCTGCCTCCTCAAGCGGCTCCTATTAACCGAAAAGCGGTAATGACTGTCGTTCTTATAACTCACCCACAGCCGACATTGTGTTTATTAGCGCAACGTCTAGAATCCGAGACGATCTCATGTGCTCGGACCAAAATCTTAATGTGTAATAAAAAAATCCGTTGAGCGAGTTTTATTTTCGTAATATCCTTCCCCAAACTTGTCATTGAGGGGAAAAAAATTGTTAATGGTTATAATGCATTGTTTCATCAGTTGGGTACCCTTGCTGATATCAGTATTGTTAACGGTTAT
>NW_013671741.1:6482-7194 GCF_000517525.1 Limulus polyphemus | reverse complement strand
TGGGGAATCTGTAAACGCTAGCTAGTAACGTTGGTTCTTCGCTTGGTGCCTTCTCATTTCCAGTAAGTGACTTTCTCCACAGGACGGAGTTGTTATATTTATGAAGAGATTTGGCGTTATATTTATTTTTAATTAAAAAAAAGAAAAGATTAGTACATCGAATAAACGCCTATCAAAAGAAGTATTGCAATTAGAACGGTGGATCTTATCAATCACTTGGTCAAATAGAGCTAACTAAATGCATCACAATTGAAAATAACATCATAGTTGTTGTACCTGATGGTGCCAGGTTAACCTGGTGAAACATTGTAACCTTAGGTATTATATATTCTATACATCTGATAATAAGTTAGATTATAAGTTGAAAATAACTTAGTGAACAACGTACTTATTTACCGGTCTATCTATGAGTAGTTAATGTCGTTAAGCCTAACTCAGGTAGCAAGTGTCTCGTTTGCTCCGATGAAGCCGTAATGGCGAAACGTTGGCTTAAATAAAACCAATTATGTTTTCTGGAGTGATAGGTCATTTTTCTTTCTCTTTGACCAATGAATAGAATTCTCCAGTTTGCACTACAAACTTAAAACTCGCGTAAAGTTTTTGTTTGTTTGTTATAAAGCAAAGCCAAATTGAACTGTCTGCAGTATCCACTGCGGGGGAATCGAACTCCAGATTTAAGCGGGGGACTGTCATAATGCTCTTAATGGTTATA
>NW_013671741.1:2299-5969 GCF_000517525.1 Limulus polyphemus | reverse complement strand
CTTGCTGATATCAGTGTTGTTAATGGTTATAATGCATTGTTTCATCAGTTGGGTACCCTTGCTGATATCAGTGTTGTTAATGGTTATAATGCATTGTTTCATCAGTTGGGTACCCTTGCTGATATCAGTGTTGTTAATGGTTATAATGCATTGTTTCATCAGGTGGGTACCCTTGCTGATATAAGTGTTGTTAATGGTTATAATGCATTGTTTCATCAGGTGGGTATCCTTGCTGATATCAGTGTTGTTAATGGTTATAATGCATTGTTTCATCAGTTGGGTGCCCTTGCTGATATCAGTGTTGTTAATGGTTATAATGCATTGTTTCATCAGTTGGGTATCCTTGCTGATATCAGTGTTGGTAATGGTTATAATGCATTGTTTCATCAGTTGGGTACCCTTGCTGATATCAGTGTTGTTAATGGTTATAATGCATTGTTTCATCTGTTGAGTACCCTTGCTGATATCAGTATTAAGATGTTGGTGAATAAATATTTTTCAATGTGTTCAGGATTTACAGTATTTTTATAAAAAAAAAACATACAAAATTAAGCTATTTGTATGTGTTTCTTGATGTCCCGGTGGGTCAGCGGTAAGTCTCTAGTTTTACATTGCCAAAATCCAGGGTGCGATTCCTCGTGGTGGATAGAGCACAGATAGTCCATTTTCTAGATTTACGCTAATAAACTTAACAACAACAACAGCATGTGTTTCTGATGGATTAAGAGGATCATAATATCAACAACAGTATGTTTTTCTGATGGATTAAAAGGGTCATAAAAACAACAACAACAACATGTCTTTCTGATGGATTAAGAGGGTCATAAAAACAACAACAACATCATGCGTTTCTGATGTATTAAGAGGATCATAATAACAACAACAGCATGTGTTTCTGATCGATTAAGAGGGTCATGAAAAACAACATGTGTTTCTGATGGATTAAGAGGGTCGAAAAAACAACAACAACAACAATAGAATGTGTTTCTAATGGATTAAGAGGGTCATAAAACAACAACAACAACAGCATGTGTTTCTGATGGATTAAGAGGGTCATAAAAACAACAAAAACAACAATAGCATGTGTTTCTGATGGATTAAGAAAGTCATAAAACAACAACAATAGCATGTGTTTCTGATGGATTAAGAGGATCATAATAACAACAACAGCATGTGTTTCTGATCGATTAAGAGGGTCATGAAAAACAACATGTGTTTCTGATGGATTAAGAAGATCATAAAAACGACAACAACAATAGCATGTGTTTCTAATGGATTAAGAGGGTAACAAAAAACAACAGTAGCGTGTGTTTCTGATGGATTAAGAGGGTCATAAAAACAACAACAACAATAGCGTGTGTTTCTGATGGATTAAGAGGGTCATAAAACAACAACAACAACACGTGTTTCTAATGGATTAAGAAAGTCATAAAAACGACAACAACAATAGCATATGTTTCTAATGGATTAAGAGGGTCATAAAAACAACAACGACAACATGTGTTTCTGATGGATTAAGAGGGTCATAAAAACGACAACAACAATAGCATGTGTTTCTGATGGATTAAGAGGGTCATAAAAACAACAACAACAATAGCATGTGTTTCTGATGGATTAAGAAGATAATAAAAACAACAACAACAATTGCATGTGTTTCTGATGGATTAAAAGGATCATAAAAACAACAGCAACAATAGCATGTGTTTCTGATGGATTAAGAGGGTCATAAAAACAACAATAAAGTGATTCAGTAAAGAACATCAGTTTCAAATGATTTTTTTGGGGGAGGGTTTGGTTTATTCTTTGTTTCTCGTTTAATTAAACATAACACTATTTATTTCAGTAAAAGTCTTTGCGTTTGTTTCGTCTATCATAACAGGAAATACAATTATTTGTTTGATTACTTAATCCGACTGAATAGTGGGATTTGCCCATCGTTGTTATAGCAGTGCAGCCATTTTACGGAGAACGTTTTTGCTCCAAAGAGAGTCATGAATCCTTGGATTCGAAGTCAAGGCACGCTAAGTGAGTTACGTCTGACCTAAGGTGACAAACTATAACATTTAACAAAACAGTGATTTGCACCAATATGACTTATCTATATACAATGTATATACAATAGACAAATGTTTGTCTGTCTGTCAAGCTCTGTATATCCTAGGCGGTTAATCGTAGACAAAAAAGTATCAAAATACTTATTTTCAAGAGTACATTACAGGAAAATTATATTTTTTTGAATTCCTATAATTTTATATCTATCTCAACATCGATAGGTCAGTCGTGGTCAGTCCTGAACTGCCAATCTGAGAAAAAAAAAACTTATTAAGAATAACAACAGGGAATTTCGGGGGGGGGAGGGGAACGGGACTTCCCCCGGCAGCTGATTGAAAGAAATATTTTGAAGATAGGAGTATATACGAAAAAACAACATAAAAAGTGGAATTTATTTGAATATATATATTTGTTGTTGTTTGGTTTATGTGTGTGTGTATATATATATATATATTTCATGTTGGTATTATATACATGCGTGACTATATTATACCATGTCGAATAAACTGATTTGAATAGAATATCTTCCCTTTGAATTTTCTTATAGAAATGACAACTGTCAAAAAGCGCTTATTTCAGTAGCGGTCTTTCCCTGCGCTCAGTAAACTGACAAGTAACGGTGGCATCCAATGGAAAAAAAATCCCCGGGACTACTTAGCGAACATGAGCGCTCTGTTGTGCTGAATGTACCCACTACATCAAAACCCACACATTGTTGCTAACAATGCATTGTAGACAGTTCCCTTCACTTAAAAACAAACGCAGTGTAGTTTTCGTTATTGAAATAACACATGAAATGACAGAAAACGGTTGTGAATGGCCCACTAGACAATCATATTGCATATACACTTTGGTCCAAGGAATTTGTTTGATTACACATTTTGTTATTTATTAATTATTATTTTTTATGAAAATTACCGTTGGATTGATTCAACGGGCATCTGGTATTTTACTATAATATTAAAAGTCCGTTGATATACAGCTGTGCCACTGGGGGCTACTATAATATTAAAAGTCCGTTGATATACATTGCAACTTTTATGATAAAAAAAAAGGACCAACATTTCTTTGCCTGGATCTTAATACTGTATGTCAGTTGTTAAGGTTACGGCTGCAAAAAATGGTCTTCTTCAGACCTGTGATCTGTCAAAATATGTAGTATGTTCTCAAAAATAAAACCACTTAATTATGCTTATAAACCGTTTTTTTTTCACGGTTTCCTAGTATATTAACATAAAGTGTTTTCCATACGCAAGAATAATTAATCCCAGCTGTTCGGTTATTTAAAAAGTAGTAATGTTTAACACCAACTGATCGATTATAAATTGAAACAATGGTCAGAACTAGCTGTTACCACCAACTGTTCGGGTATAAAAATTGACCGACAGTTAAAACCAGCTGTTCTTTTATTTCATTAGTAGGACAAGCATCATCTGATGTACTTAATCGTTTTCATCCATCATGAACCCCTCCCAACCCCAAGTAGATAATGCAACAATCTAGAGCAACTATGGTGTTCAAATTACTTTAAAAAGCATGACATTGATCTCATTGAGTGTGTTTGAAATGAGCGTTTAAAGATTGGTTTATTATGAATTTCGCGCAAAGCTACACGAGG
>NW_013671741.1:0-1366 GCF_000517525.1 Limulus polyphemus | reverse complement strand
TGAATGGATAATGAAGAAAAAACTTTAATATAAGTTTAACATAATAGCAAATGTTCAACGTTTCGACAAGGTTTTGTCATCGAATTTGAATAGTGGAATTGACTGTCGCATTATAACGCCCTCACGGCTGAAAGGGCGAGCACATTTGGTGGGACGGTGAAAATTAAGAAGAGCTGTAGGCAGATTGCTTTGAATAGCCTGGCGGGAACTTCTAAAAACACGTATCATCTCGTGCATCTTTCATGCGCTTCCATACGTAACTCGTTCTTTATTATCCTTCTACGCCTACTCTTATTTCTGTGTAGAAATAGCTGGATAAGAATCCCTATATTTCACCATATGCTCCGTGGGGATTTTGTTCATTCGCTCATTTCGTTACCTAAGTAGTAACAGAATGAAACGTGTTTTAAATAACACCAGCAAAAAATATTGTCCTAAATTTGTACATTGTCTATCTAGCTGTCTGTCTGTCCGCACACATTAAAAAACTGACAGGATAATATACAGTAATGCACTGGTGTATAGACAAGGCTTTGGCGTACTGTACTCTATCAATAAATGTTATCCTGTTAAACATTAGAAGAATGATGAAATAAAAAAGGGGGTTTGATGTTTCAGAAATACAACTATCAACATTACCTTTACCACAGGTAACCACACCGTCACTGTGTAGAAAGAACGTCATTACCACATGTAATAACACCGTCACTGTGTAGATAGAACGTCATTATTACATGTAATCACACCGTCACTGTGTAGAAAAAACGTCATTACCACATGTTATCACACCGTCACTGTGTAGATAGAACGTCATTATCACATGTAATCACACCGTCACTGTGTAGCAAGAACGTCATTATCACATGTCATCACACCGTCACTGTGTAGAAAGAACGTCATTACCACATGTAATCACACCGTCGCTGTGTAGAAAGAACGTCATTATCACATGTCATCATACCGTCACTGTGTAGCAAGAACGTCATTACCACATGTCATCACACCGTCACTGTGTAGCAAGAACGTCAGAAATACAAATATCAACATTACCTTTACCACAGGTAATCACACCGTCACTGTGTAGAAAGAACGTCATTACCACATGTAATCACACCGTCGCTGTGTAGGAAGAACGTCATTATCACATGTAATCACACCGTCACTGTGTAGACAAGAACGTCATTACCACAGGTAATCACAACGTCACTGTGTAGCAAGAACGTCATTACCACATGTCATCACACCGTCACTGTGTAGCAAGAACGTCATTACCACAGGTAATCACAACGTCACTGTGTAGCAAGAACGTCATTACCACATGTCATCACACCGTCACTGTGTAGCAAGAACGTCATTACCACAGGTA
>NW_013671740.1:47443-59588 GCF_000517525.1 Limulus polyphemus | reverse complement strand
AACAAACAACTAAAATTTATTAAACGAAAACCTCTCGCCGAGCATTTGGTTATTATATTATTTCCCTGTCAATGTTCCCATCTTCAATTAAAAGGTGTAAGATGACAACAATCAAATATCTTTTCTTGAATTATGAATAACACGAATGGATTGAAGTATTTAATTAAATTATCTCAAAATAAACCTTCATTTCGGTGCAATATTGAAATTAGCTTGAATTCTTCATAATCTCTGAATAGTGGTTGACCACCGGGTCACGGTGGTCTAGTATATATATATATATATATAATCTTTATTCTTAATCGTTGTGTTGAGAATAAAAATTCAACAAATGTTTCCTATAGATTCTGGAGAGTTAATAGCATTTTGTCAGAATGATTTAAATATATAAATTAAGTTGCGTGTCGCGATAGGTGCGTGACGTGGCATCAAGCTTAGCTTTTATATTTATGTATACATAAATATTCTCAAGTTCAGTTAATAAAGTTAAAACAGTTGTAAGTATGAAGCGTATTATATCAATAGCTTGTATGTGGTGTGCGAGTTGATAGTTCCTTGGTGCAGGGATATATATACAAGTAATAAATAAACATTTTGTAAATGTAAAATAATGTAGGGATTGCAATTTGT
This sequence comes from Limulus polyphemus, assembly GCF_000517525.1. NCBI lineage: Eukaryota > Metazoa > Arthropoda > Merostomata > Xiphosura > Limulidae > Limulus > Limulus polyphemus. The sequence continues at coordinate 58,958 of NW_013671740.1, read as the reverse complement.
TTATTTGTACTTATTTTGAGTATAAAGCTACACAATGGGCTATCTGCGCTCCGCCCACTAGAGAAGGCAGTGTCAAAAAGAATGCAAACAATAATATAGGGATGATACAGTTATAAACTCATCATACCTACGTGATTTTCAATATTAAAATTTATTGTTACACTCTAAACTGCACGAGTACAAAATGGTTACGAGGTCGGTTAATATGATCAACCTCATAGTAATAATCAAGACTCAACTTGCTTTTCCTTGTACGTAAGTCCTAGGCTCTTAGCTACACTACATTGATACCTACCCTGTCATGACCATGATATTATGATAAACAAACTGCATACCAACAGTCAGGAATATATAACTTCCAACTGCAGTAATATTAAAATCATGTATTCATTTTTCAGTGTAATATTAAAGCTTAATATTGAAAGTTATGTAGGGATGATCCACGTATAGCTATATCATCCCTATATTCTTGTTTCCATTATTTATTATTACGTGTTTTGTGACGTTTTTTCCCCCTGACTGAAAGTTATTATATTTTATGAATGTGTGTAATAAAATCTAATATTATGAGTATTGATTTCTTTTTACTCATTCCCTTCATACATAATATAGGAATTGGCTCCCTAAACACACCAATTGTATAGACTACAAAGCATTGAGCAATCTGCATGTTACAGTCGTCTAATGTTCATTTGTTATTAGCTGGTAATTCCTGTTTCACCCTGTATTTAAGCTTTTTAAAAGAAACACAAAATTTTTGTAAGAAGGCTAACTTCAAAGGGTAATGATAACATTGTTTACACTAGAATTATGACTTTCTTTTAATTACTACTACTTATTACGATTACAGGATGACGTCGTGTACTACTCAGAAACAGATAGAGTGGATTTAGGTTTAAACTGACGTTAGTGATAAAGTAGTTGTAGCGTTAACTCGACTGAAACAAGAAGAAGAAAGATGAACAATTTGGCGGGTTGGTCACTTTCTAGTTTGGTATCTTAGAAATGGTTTCTTGCCTTGAGTAGAGAAACAAATGAAAATGAATGGCAATCATCTTTTAAAGTAAAACTCTCTGTTATTGTTGATTTTTTCGTGTGCGTATTTGTATTATATGCCTATTGAGTACCTTGGCCATTCCAATATACAGAGTATGTTGATATTAATATTAATTAATATAATTAATAGATATTAATTATAACAACAGAATTCCATTGAATTTACTCGTCGAATTAAGTTTACGTCTTTGTTCCTTGTTTGCTGTTAAGCGCAAAACTGCACAATGGGCTTTCTATGCTGTGTCAATCGAGCCCCGAATTTCAGCCTTTTAATAAACCATCAAGCTTGTCGCTCAGCCACCATGAGGGGGAGCATTGAATTAAGAAAATTTTCTATACACTTTAATGTCTGGGCTACGAAAGATTTGTTTGTTTTTAATTATGCACAAAGCTACACAAGGGCTATCTGTGCTATGCCCACCATGGGTATCGAAACCCGGTTTTTAGCGTTGTAAGTCCGCAGACATACCGCTGTGCCACTGGGGGGTATTTCGAAAGAATGCGGATATAAGATTTCCAGAAAACAAAAGCACTATTAGAGTTTGTTTGAAATTAAAATGAATTTGGTACTTATTAAGGAGTTCCAACAACCTCAAATAAACCAGAAGAAGTTCCAACAACCTCAATGAAATCAGGAGGAGTTCCAACAACTTCAATTAAACCACCACAAACAACAACAAAACCACCTACAACAGTAGCAGGCACCACCACAGCAGGGACAGTAGATGCAGCTGCAACTGTAAAGATGCGGATTGATCCCGAAACAAATTTTTTGACCAGATATCTTCTTTTCTCTGGAAGTAAAATATACGCCTACAGCGACCCAACCTTTTATGACAGCAGTAATCAACCAACCATTTTAGATTGGAGCACCTTCGCACCTTCAGTCTCACCTCCAACATCTGATATACAGGCAGCTACGGCCTTAGGTGATGGAAATAAGCTTATTCTTTACACAAAAGGTATTTATATTATTACTTTTTTTTTCTACTGAATAATTTACTTGTTATTATTTTAAAGCTTTGTAGTGGTACCATTATTCTTAAATTATTGCACTGCTATTAATGTTAAGAAAAACGACATTGTTGGAGGTAAACGTTTTGACATGTCGACTCAAAAGTGCGCTAACCATATAGGACAAATATTAATATTAACAACAATACATAAACTATGGTGATAAACTTCATTCAAAATGATAATGTTTCACCAAACTCATAAGACATGTCATTCGTTCGATTCGTGGTGATTATTTTGGTAAAGTATAACCAGGAGCGGTCAGAAACTTCTGCTTCTCTTCACCCCATTTCGTGGTCAATTGATAGAGACTTTAAAATAAAATGGATCGAAGCTCGTAATTCGATGGTGATTAAATCTTGTCACGCAACGTGTTGCCTCAAGCTGTCAGGAAAGACCTTGAATTATGTGCCAGCTGCAAACAAGATTCAAAACTAGAGAAGAGAAGATGGGAAGAGCAGAACGGAGATGGTGCCAGTGGTGATATTGTAGCGCTTGAGTTGATTTTATTGTCTCGTGGTTTAGAAGTCGTTGATACCGTCATGTATTTTGATACAGACATGTAATTTATTTATAGCTAGTCTATTTAAGGAAGAGTGCGTGTGTTGAGTTTGGTAGTTGTTAAGCACATGGGCCATCTGTGCTCTGCCAACCACGGGTATCGAAGCTCGGTTTTTAGCGTTTAGCGTCGTAAGCCTGCAGACTTACCGCTTAGCCACTGGGGACATTCGATGACGAATAGATTAGTTCTAGCTTCTTTAATAATGAGATGGAGCTAGTAATTAAGAAAGTCCATCAACCTGAGGTTTGGGGCACTATTATACCATTAACAATCTAAGTTTAGAGATATGAGTTTTCTCCTGGATAATTAATTTAAAAAAACCAATAACAATAATAAAATCTAGACCTGATAAAACCGCAATGACAAAACGTCATATAAAGTTTTTTATATTATTATCTGGAGAGTAACTGTCGTTATTTACTAACTTTATTGTCAAAACATCTAAATCACTTCGTTATACACTAAATATTCTAAAAAACAACAACAATAACAACAACTTTTATTGTAATCAAATTTTGATTTTAGTTATTACAACATTTCTATCCATTATATAGGTCATCATTAGGCCTAACTATGGGTAAAATCTTTGTACTCATTAAAAGTAGAACTTGCCTCCTGTGAAAGCTGCTGTTATTGTATTTTTGAGTTAATTATTCAGTTCAGTAGGTTCCTCATTAAACATTAATGTTTCTTGAATAGTTTGTTTGTGGTTAAAGATCAGGACTTGAGTTGTGTAATGTTATCAAGCGGAGCTCAGTTTCACAGCCCCTATGAGGCTGGGGGTCCAGGGGCCATCAGAGGTTCCATGGAGATCTAGGGTTTGAAGTGCAATGAAGTAGGCCTGCATAAACGATGTCAATTTACCTTTAAGTTTGTGTATGTCCTTGGACATTCTACAACAGGAACGACGCTCCCCATCAACTCATGCTCTGTTAAAGATAAACAATGGTAAAACATGGCACTTTTCGTACCATATGTATCGAAGTTTGGTTTTTAACGTATAAGCCCTCAAGCTTACCGCCAAATCAATGACGTGTCTCCTGAATAGGATTAGTTTGGGTTTATTTTGAATTTCGCGCAAAGCTACACGAGGGCTATCTGCGCTAGCCGTCCCTAATTTAGCAGTGTAAGACTAGAGGGAAGGCAGCTAGTCATCACCACCCACCGCTAACTCTTGGGCTACTCTTTTACCAAAGTATAGTAGGATTGACCGTCACATTATAACGTCTCCATGGCTGAAAGGGCGAGCACGTTTGGTGGGACGGGGATTCGAACCCGCGACTCGCAGATTGTGAGTCGAGCTCCATAACCACCTGGCCATGTCGAGGCTCGAATAGGGATAGAAAAGCTCTGAAGTTCTCGATTAACTAAAAACAAAAAATTGGTCACCATTTTTAAAACTAGAGTTCATTTTTTAAGTGTCATTCGAATTCAATCCTCTTAATGCTACATAAGTTCACCTAGAATTTTATATACAATACTGCTCAGGAAGGTAACAGTGATTGTTTCTGAAATGATACAATTAATCTTTCTAGCTTATACTTAACATATGTGTAATTTTGTACTTATTAACCTTCGTTTTACGTCTGTTTTGCAGATGGAACTGTCATTAAGCTAGAGACACAATGGAGTGGGCCTTTTGTGGCATCAAGTGTTTCTTACACTGATAATTCTGAATGTTTTTTGACACCTGATGTTCAAACAATGGTTGAGCATGACGATGAACAGGCAACTTGTATCTACGTAAAAAAAGATGGAACCAGCCAGTTCGTGTTTAGTAGTGGACACAACGTAAACCCTTTGACAACACTTATGAATGGTTTGATAAGTAACACCGCATTAAATTCACCAATCACAGCCTCTCTTGCTTTAGAACCAGCAAATAATCCTGACAAAATCGTTATTTTTATGGGCCATGAATACATCGTTATTGAACTTCCAGAATTAACGACTGGTCCTTTAAAGACCGTTCAATTCTTTATGGAACCATAAATAGAAATATCTTGCTTATGCATCTACTCTTATCAAGATTTTTAATTTAGTAAAAGTTTGAAAGTGCTGTGAGATCTCATTTTACTGTAGAGTATTTTAAATCAATATTTCTAATCTAATATATGTTTAAGAGTGTTGTGAGATCTAAATTTACCATATAGTATTTTAAATCAATATTTCTAACCTAGCAAATGTTTAAGAGTGTTGTAAGATCTGATTTTATTGTATAGTATTTACGCATGTGAGTGTAAAACAGACAGCGTTTCTAGCTTCCATTATATCAATGTTGCCATAGTAACTTATATATTTTATCTTTTGAATACAACATTCCAAGGTCTGCTGCATTATTACCACGCTAAATGTCACATTGTTAAAGTACTATTAGCGAAACGTACAAAAGAAACAATAGAGAAGTACAGTAATTATTATTAGTGCTTCATATTCCACCCCACTCAATAAAATTATGCTTACCACATGTTTTATGTCTGACAACAAAGTTGATTCATTTTAGCATTGTAATTCAATACAAACTAGTGATAAAACGATACTGAAGTTTCATTTAAGGTTGTTGGTTGATTTTCTGTTGATATACAATTCATAACTGCTCAAACTATACTTTTTATAAGAGGAATTTTGAGGTTACAGGCCGTCTATGACCTAACTACCCTAACTACCTGGCCATGCCGTGGACAACAGTGAATCACTGCTTTAATATATCAGCTGTAGCTTCTATTGAATGTCCGAAACAAGAATAAAAATAATAAAGGAAACAGTTCTAATTACAACATAATATGTCACATGAACAAAATTCTAAGACTAAATTTAATGACATCATTTAAATATAAATAAAATATATTTTTAGAAAAAACGCGTACACCTATAAATTTCATTCGGTCATTTGCAACAGGTATTTTAATAGTTCTTGACCAGAAAATTTAGATAAATTCACTGAAAGAATAGAATAGAATCTAAACCGTAATTCCAGCTTACTTATTTTACCCTACATTTATCAACTGGGTACCTGCATTTTTTTATTTGTAATTTGCTGCCGTCAAAAGGTAACCTAATTTCATTGAGGTTGTTGGAACTTCTTCTGGTTTATTTGAGGTTGTTGGAACTCCTCCTGATATTATTGAGGTTGTTGATAGTCCTCCTGGCTCCAGTGAGGTTATTGGCACTCCTTCCGAACTAGATGAACTCCCTGGTGATAGAGTCGAACTTGAAGTGGCCCCCAGTGAACAAATCTAAGAGCGCATAACAAACATCTTTAACAATATGCTATAATCGTTAGAATCTTCTATAACTTTTAATATATTACATCTTTAATTAGGACAACGCACACACAGACAAAGACAAGTGGGAACATTTGTAAACTCTTTTCTACATATTACTATTGTTTATCCGTAGCCTTGTATACCGATCACTAGACGAAGCCCGACATAATAATTCATATCTGATCCGTAGCCTTGTATACTGATCACTAGACCAAGCCCGACATAATAATTCATATCTGATCCGTAACCTTGTATACCGATCACTAGACCAAGCCCGACATAATAATGCATAATTCAGTATTTTTTTTTAAAAAGATGCAAATAAAGTTTTCATTCGAAAAATATTATACAAAGAGCACCTGCGTGGCAAATTTTTTGTCTTAAATTTGTTTATTTTAATATTTTTTTACTGTTTATAAAAAATGCGACACGGTGTTCGAAGTACAGTGAAAAATAGGAATGAAGCTTAAGAGTTTAATTAAACCTCATGAAAATATTCTATAAATTACACACACTAGTTATGGAGTGTTCTATAAATTACACACACTAGTTATGGAGTGTTCTATAAATTACACACACTAGTTATGGAGTGTTCTATAAATTACACACACTAGTTATGGAGTGTTCTATAAATTACACACACTAGTTATGGAGTGTTAATGTGATTTTATTCAACTTTAAATTTTGATAGGACTTTGTTTTAGCCTAACTTCCTAAGCTTTGAACTTAAATATACGAACCTTCTCTACCGGTTGGTCATGACTTTCATATTGTGCGTGATATTGATGTAACTACTGGGTGATAAAACCCTGAAACTATACTGACGTTGAATGTACGCATTTAGCTGGTTTCTTCCCATTGGCTAGCGGATGTTTATTGAACTGTACCTAACCTTAAATATGTGGTCTCTGGAATAAAATATATTCAATATTAAATAGGGTATAACGCAATGATTTGGTTAACTTTGAGTATTGTACCTTTTATTATTCTGATACCACCAGGAAGAGGACTGATTTCTATGAGATCACAGTTATTCTGTCAGAAAACTGAAGTTCAATCAGATCAAATCATCCCTTCAGCTGACGTTTTTGGGAGTTTTTCTGTCAGGTCTCTGATAGATTGTGTTTCAAAGTGTGCTCAACGTCAACAGGAATGTATAGCCTTTAACGTCCAACATCCACAATCTAGCTTATCAGGCATGCAAGAATGCCAGCTTGGAAAAAAGAAAGTGGATCCCGAAAGTGTCGTATCATTCAATAGCTCTTTCAAGTATTATGAGGTAGTTTCCACTTAATTTTACTAATCACAGCTCTACACTTCTGCTGGGTTATTTTTTTTTTTATGTGTGAAATCAAGATGAATAACTTATCTTCACTAACTTAGTAGTTAGTTATAGAACGATTCATTTTGTCTTTCCATTTTTTATTTAATTTTAGCCAACAGAGAATATGATGGCACTGCATGTGTCGCTATGGATACGAAATTTAACAAACGGAAGTTTCATTATCTTTAACAGTTCTTAGCAGCTTTTGGGGAACCTTTCGTCAAGTTCAAGTACATTTTAGGTTTACTGGGCGAGTTTTACGTTTGAGCTCTGACAAAAATAGGCTGCTCTTGTAGCTAAATTCATTTTATACATAAAAGCGTTATGAGTCTTTTCATTTGTTTTTGCTTTGCTAAATTACTGGAGTCAAACGTGGCCTAGTAGTTAGCGTTCTGGGGATCTACAGTTTGTGTCTCTTTACCGCGGACCCCCAGTGGCACAGCGGTATGTCTGCGGACTTACAACGCTAGAATCCGGGTTTCGATACCCGTGGTGGGCAGAGCACAGATATCCCTTGTGTAGCTTTGTGCATAATCAAAAACAAACAAACAAACAAACAATCTTTATCGCGAAATCTCGCTCAGCACTTTGGAGCCGTGGATGCGTTATAAGGGGAACAGCCAAATCGTCTTATTCGGTCAAACAAGAGCTGGCGGTGGGTGGTTGACTAGTTACCGTCCGTCTAGTTTATCAGTATAAAATTAGAGAGAGCTAGCATAGGTAGCCAATGTGTAGTTTGATGCGAATAGCACCAAAACACCTCTAAATTACCAAAGCAACAAGAAGAACAAATAAAAATTAAAAGCTGATTAATGTTTGCGTACAGAGCAAAATTTACCTTTATACAAAATGTAAATGTCATTGATTAGATACTGAGCATTTTCTAAAATTGAAATATATCCACGAAAGTTTTGAAAATGAAAACACTATCAAACGACAAAAAAAAAGTGAAATGTAACAATTCTTATAGACCAAATTATTAATATTAGGACACTAATGCTAACAAATTGGAAGTAACTAGCACGGTTTCAAAATTTTACCATCGAAAGGTTAAGAAACAAAATCTGTCTTAATTATCTGCCTGCGATGTTACCGTTAATGTGAGATTCGTTGTAGAAGTGAAAATACCTATTGGAAAAACATATAAGTTACATGTTGTTCAATAATCAGTATTATTAACAATAAATGTTAATACAATGTCAAATCCAAATATTTCCTTTTTTTATTATTAATCAAACCAGTTCGAAAAAAACAAACAAAATGATTTATATGAATGCATATTAATTCAAATTTTGACATTAAAATGCAATAAGACTTCTACATCATAGGAATACAAAATTAATAAGTTAAAATTGCTGTGTATGTGAGATCCATCGTTTGTGCAAATTGAGTTTCACAGAGTTATTTGTCAATATATTTTTAACTTAGTGTTTAACATTCCCTCGCCCTCCCAGCGGCATAACGGTATGTCTGCGGACTCACAACGCTAGAAACCGAGTTACGATACCCGTGGTGGACAGAGCACAGATATCCCATTGTGTAGCTTTGTGCTTAACTTCAAACAACAACAACATTACCCCAGCCAATTATATGCATTAAATATTTAAGCGACCAGATTTACTTCCGCAGGGTCACCGAAAGTGTTCTGTTTCAAGAGTAAATAAAACCAAAATTAAGAGTAACAAATATTCCCATTTGTTGCTTTGAAAGTTCATATGTAATGCTGTGTTGTAGCCTACAGAGTGCGTAGTTCTTCTCGTGAACATTTTACTGGCGTCACGACAATACAAATTGCAACGTTAAGCGTCCCTTATGTGATGTCATTTTAGTGTCTATTGACCGACTGATATATAACACTACTATATTGTGGTGTGAGTGGTTAAAACAGGTGACCACTCCAGGCCCCCTTTTGGCTAGTTAATAAGCCCTGATTTTGGTGAGGATTGCTATTTGGGTGAATATACTTATTTGTCAATTATGTATACTTACTTAAAACTGAGTTGATAAAGGACATATCTTGGGGTCTATATTTAACTCCTAATTCCTGAGAGGGCAAAAGTTTGTCTGATCGAAGAGTAAAATGTTTAGGTATTAGTTAACAAAATTATTTTTGGAATCTGATAAGGAGCTTATTTCTAAGCCAGCATTATCCATTATCCTGCTCCGTTAGGGAGAAATTTTCTCTAACTGAAGAGTAAAATTGTCAGAAAATAGCTCATAAATTTTCTTCTAGAATCATACAACGGTATTGATTTTAAGTCAGCTCTCTGTCATTTTTAAAATATGGGAGGAAGTATTTCCTTTTATTAACAATTAGAATTCTTTAAAGAACCCAACCATCCGAGAGAGGGCTCTTTATTTCTCTTTATAAAACGATTAGAGTTGATGTTTGGAGTAAATAATTGTTTGTCGAAGCCCGACATAATAATTCATATCTGGATCACTAGACCTCCTTGTATAGTAGTTCATATCTGATCCAATCCCAACATAATAAGATCACTAGACCCCCCTTGTATAGTAATTCATATCTGATCCTAATAGACCAAGCCCGACATAATAAGTGATCGGTATACAAGACTACGGATCAGATATGAATTATTATGTCGGGCTTGGTCTATTGATTCCGTAGCCTTGTATACCGTTCATATCTGATCCGTAGCCTTGTATACCGATCACTAGACCAAGCCCGACATAATAATTCATATCTGAAAGCCCGACATAATAAGGTCTAGTGATCGGTGTACAAGGCTACGGATCAGATATGAATTATTATGTCGGGCTTGGTCTGGTGATTGGTATACAAGGTTACAGATCAGATATGCTGTTGAATATACTCTGCACTTGCAGCTATGGGGACGTTATAAATGTAGCCGTCAGTTCTGCTATTCGGTAATGGGTAGATGTGCAGGCAGCGGGTGCTGCTGACTAGCTGCGTTTTCTCTGATCATTAGTTCTATCTTTAACTGAGCTTAGGGTCTCTAAAATGGCATGTTCTTATTTCTTGTTTCTGTTTGAGGTATTTCGGCCGATAGAACTTCTTTCTACTCAAACACAAATACATTTATACACACAGAATACCACCTTCCTTCTACTCAAACACATAAAATTATACACACAGAATACCACCTTCCTTCTACTCAAACACGTACAATTATACACACAGAATACCACCTTCTTTCTACTCAAACACATACAATTATACACATAGAATACCACTTTTAACCTCGCTGATTTAACTAAAGATATCGTATATAAATACCAGAAACAAAATTATAAAATACGTTTTGGAAATGTTTGTTATCAAATAATATAATTAAGAGGTTTGTTATTATTGTTGTGCGATGTCCATTAGCGTTTATCCATACTTTGAATTTAGCTCGCATTACTTCACTGATAGGTTTGTTGGTTTGTATTGTTGTTAAGCGCAAAGTACACAATGAGCTGTCTGTGCGATACCCACCATGGGTATCGAAACCCGATTTTTAGCGTTAACTGAAAGGAGGAATCTCGTTAATATGTTTATACTGATCCCGTATTACAGCTTTACGTTTCGAAGACTCGCTTTATTTCAAGTAAAAGCTATGACGTGTCATATCGCAATTTATTATCTGCGCTAGCCGTCCCTAATTTACCAATGACAGACTAGAGGGAGGACAGCTAGCCAACATCACCCACCGCCAACTCTTGGGCTACTCTTTTACCAACAAATAGTGGGATTACGCGTCACATTATAATACCCCCTCGGCTGAAAGGTTCGATGGCGAGCATTCGAACCCACAACCTTCACATTGCGAGTTGAACGCCAGAACCACTATTACAATAGTGGCTCCCAAACTCTTTTAGTTTGAGTCTCCCTTGATGTGAATAAAAAAACCTTGAGGCCCTCCAGCCTATAACTTTAGCATGGTGGTTGAGAAACAGTGCCATAGTAAAAACAATAACATCTCCTTTCGACATACTGTATCATTTAATTAGTTCAACATAATTTTTATCGGCTTATTGTATATTTAGAATTACATTAATTCAGCATCTTTTTTTTCGGCCCATGTTTTGGCGGTTCCCTAGAAAAGAGCTTCACGGCCCCTTGGGGAGGGGGGGGGGCGGCTCCCACTTTGGAAAACACTGTATTATAATATGTAACTCTACTGCCTCACTAATAAACCATTAATTTGGAAATCAAATTAAACTTGATTGTCATTGAAATAAAATTTTAATTTTTCCACTCTTTTTTTTCGGGAAAGATTTACGTGCTATTGGGTTGTAGAACACATATTGTTTATTCATAAGCTTTTG
>NW_013671740.1:43872-46532 GCF_000517525.1 Limulus polyphemus | reverse complement strand
TTCTTACTAACCTTTTAATAGAAGGAGTACGGGAACTAGTTAGAACGAAGGGGAAATAATAATAATAACCAATGCTCGGCGAGTAGGTTTTGTTTAATTAAATTTTGTTGTTGTTCTCGGCTTGATTTTTATTTTATTACCTCGTCTCGATAATTACTATTTGCAGATAATCAATAATATTGTAGGTCCATTTTATTGTTGTTCTTTCTACGCGCCGTTATAACACATTTTCATCTCATCATTTAATTTCTGTTGTGCATATATTGTTGTATAAACGAAGTTTTATAATAATGGAATGTACTAAAGGTGACCCGAAAAACGGGGCTAACTCGGTAAGCCGTGGCCCGATTTTGATGGAACATGTTTTATTCTGTTTCTATTCTCATTTTTACTCTCATTTCATTACAAATATGGCGCTATTGTGAGCCGTTTTTGCTCTATTTAATTACAGACAAGCACACACACAAACAATCTCAGAGTTTTAGTAGTATATAGATAAATATATAATTTAACATGTCAGTTATATTGATGATGTTTTAAATCCAAATTTAAGGTAGTATAAAAATATAATTAAAGGATCAAACTAGAATTAATGAACATCTAAAAAATAAATCTTTCATATTTTTAAAGTAAATTAACTTCTTACACAGGGTGGCTGATGAACAGGTATTTTCTGGTTATATTAATCTAGAAACTGATCCTAGTCTCACAGTTATAGTCTCTTCTCTTAGAAAACCATCTTAGATGCAGTCTTATTAGAAAATTCGGTACTAGGGATCAAAAGCAAACATTAAGATAATAGAAACATGGAAATTACTTATAACTTACTGATTTTCTGTAGAGGTTTGTTTGTAGTTAAACACAAAGCTACACAAAGGGCTATCTGTGCTCTGCCCACCACGGGTATCATAACCCTGTTTCTAGCGTTGTAAGCGCTGTGGCAATGGGGGCTTCCTGTAAGGTACGCCCCCTGATAGCTCAATGGTCTTAGGGCTTATAACACTAAAAATCGGGTTTCGATACCCTCAGTGGACATAGCATATATAGCCCATTGTGTATTTTTGCGCTTAACAAGAAATCAACAAACATCCTGTCAAGTGTTCCATTAAATTAGATACTTTTCTCAATCTGAGCTCATTCAGGTTTCTATGTAAAATCAATTATGCAAATAACATAAACCGTTAATTAATTACTCCATAAACCATTAATTAATTACTCCACTTTGAACGTACGTCCTGGGGTTTCAAAAAGCATATTTTTATTGAATATCTTGACTTTTAACACAACACAAAATAAATTTACTTTTCAGTTCCATTACAAATACAGTAATTATACGTTACTAGTACGTTTCAGTCCGAGATATTTGTCTACGTAGTGGTACGGTTCCATTGTTAACTTTCTATTCAATATTAAAGGTAACTTGAGAAAACCAATGTCATTTCTTGAATGCGAACAAACCGAGAACAATAAGTAGAAAAATGCATTGGTGGTGTTCTTCACGGTGAACAAACAGTATCATTAATCATGTGGCGACACATTTTGTATGAAAAATTTAACTATTTCCGTTATTTTGATTCGTTTTCTGTGTTCATGACGACTATTGTTTTATATTCGTGACGAGCCTTTGCTCATGCGCACTGTTTTGTTGACTTTGTTTAATATTCTGGAAACTGAACTGCGAACGTTGACATTGTTTTTATTATTTTCGTAAATTAAATTGATTCTACACTTTCATACTACGATTAAAAACTATCCTGTATTTTCAGTTCGTATTTTCAATTATTCATAAAACATTTAGAAACGATAATTGAATGCTCAATAGTTGTATATTATCAACAATGCTTCACTGATTTTTTTTTAAATTTAATATACGACCCACAGTTTGGAAAACACTGCCATAACAAATAAACCCGACATAAAGCATTGTAAAAATTTACAATTTGATCACTGGCATTTTTTTAAACAGATTAAGTTATTCTCTCGTTACGTATCTTAGATTTTAAATGTTACGCACCAGCATATGGTTGGTTATATTTAGCTAATTCCCTGCTTGTTACATGGACTCATTGAACTGCAACAGTGGCCCAATTATTTGTGTTTTTCTTCTGTAAACGCCACTTGTGACAATTTATCGCTTGTCCTTTTTTTTCGAATGAATAAGTTAACAACATGCTGCAAATTTACGCGGTGGGATTACGGACTTGTAACGCTAAAATCCGGGATTTGGTTCTCACGGTGGAGAGAGTCCAGATAGCCCACTGACTATCTTTGTTGCTTAATACACATGCAAATGCTTCAATTCTGTAGTTGAATGCTCTTATTTCCGGATAACAGTCTAAATAAACATTGGAATTATTTTTTGGTTCCTCAATTGAACAATGTTACTTTTAGGTAACGTACCCATTTATAAATTACCCAAATAGATGTCCCCCCCCCTCAGTGGGGCAACCATAAGTTTACAGACTTACAGTTTAAAAAATACGATGTTCGATTCCCCGTGATTGACACGGCAGATAGTCAAATGTAGCTTTGCCCTAAAATACACATACACAATAGATGTCACAAAACATAAGTTACGAACAATATAGACCTATTTAAATAATTCAAAGAAACTATTTTAACACCGTATTTGGTTGACGAGGAACCCACTTTGAGACTAA
>NW_013671740.1:40633-42872 GCF_000517525.1 Limulus polyphemus | reverse complement strand
ATGACTAGCTGCCTTCCCTCTAGTCTTACACTGCTAAATTAGGGACGGCTAGCGCAGATAGCCCTCGTGTAGCTTTGCGCGAAATTCAAAAATAAACAAACAAACATAACAGCAAATGTACAAGGTTTTGCCCCAGGTATGTATATAACTGTTTCGTCAATGCGCGATCTTATACATATGATCGTACACGTATAATGTTTAATTACTGACTTATGTTGGTGAAATAACGCCATTCTGAAGCAGACTGTGGTAATAACATATTTAAATTTGTATAATATACGCGAAATACAAAACAGTAATTTATTTTTAATTCTCATTTCTAGTTAAAGAAGTATTAACATTCTTTAGTCCGTGTTTATGACATAACCAGTTTTTATTTGAATTTTTCACGTAACGGTTTTGATAGTGTTCGGTAATTATAAGGCCACGTAACCATTAAGGTAAAAGCAGTTTCGCAAAGTTTGTTTTCATTTGTCTGGTATCATAAATAAAATTATAAAAAGCAAAGTTCATGAAAATACAAATAGCCAGTGAGGAAATTATAAAAGCTAAAGAAGTAACTTTGAAGAAATGACGAAAATATGGATACCTATTAAAATTCGATAGTTTAAAACTTATATTAGAAATAAAATCTAAAAAGACAAAAACGGATATTCTTTAATAGCATATTTTACGAATGCGGAAAAAAAATTAACTAAAGCATCTTTATTTATTTCAGTTGAAATACTGTGTAAAAAATCTGCGGACTTACAACGCTAGAATCTGGGTTTCGATACCCGTAGTGGACAGAGCACAGATAGCCCATTGTGTAGCTTTGTGCTTAATTACAAATAAAACAAAACTTTGTACAAAATGTGTAAAATTATTGTTCCTTCTTTCCGGAAGAGTAAAGTATATCAGATACATCCTGGTTCATGGAAAGCAGGAAATTAGTAAGTCCAGTTATGATGTTGAAACACTGTTTAAAAACGTATAGAAGTTCTTGTTCCTTCTTTCCGGGAGAGTAAAGTATCCTCAGATACATCCTGGTTCATGGAAAGCAGTAAATTAGTACGTCCAGTTATGATGTTGAAACACTGTTTAAAAATGTATAGAAGTTCTTGTTCCTTCTTTCCGGAAGAGTAAAGTATATCAGATACATCCTGGTTCATGGAAAGCAGTAAATTTGTACGTCCAGTTATGATGGAAAATTTACAAACGAAGAATAAGTTCAAATAAAATTCACAAAAGACTTTGAACCCGAGGTTCTCGATCTTTATAGCAGTTCTGATGTTCTAATTATTAGTATCGTCAAATTTGTTATATTTTATTAAAACAACTGCAACCGGAGAAAACTCAAATTAAAGTATACCAGTGGCTCTGCAGCAAGCTTGTGAGTTATGACGTAGAATTCAGGGTTCGATTCTAACGGCGGATGCAGAGTAATTAACCCATTGTGCAGTTTTATTCTCAAATTTTGTTTGTTTGTAATTAAGCACAAAGCCACACAATGGGCTATCTGTGTTCTGCCCATCACGGGTATCGAGACCCGGATTCTAGCGTTGTAAGTCCGCAGACATACCGCTGTGTCACTGGGGACTTATTCTCAAATAAACGCAATAAGCAGATTACACAGTTCAGGAATTTTTAAACACGCGTGTTGTAAAACAATAATTTGTTATTAAACAACGCAACAAGGAAAGATGCTTACAAACTTGGTAAGTTGCAAGCACTTTAAAGCTTTGGCTATATGTTCAGAAAGTTCCATTATTAGTGAATCAGCTAGACAGACCTGAAACAAGCACCAAACCAAAACATTAGAATTCATATGTCTCACTTAGTTTTATAAGCATTACAAAAGTTTTTTGTTTGTAGTTAACCACAAAACTACACAAAGAGCTAGCTGTGCTGTGGCCACCTTGGGTATCAAAACCCGGTTTTTAGCGTATAAGTCCACAGAATTACCACTCTGTCATTGGGGAAGTTAGAATTGGTGTGTGTGTGTGTATATATATATCGAATGTCTCAAATATTTAATACTGCATAATAGTTAAACATTCTTAGAAGCAAAGCGTTTCGGTGACACAAAGTTCGAAGATAGTGTGTATTAGGTCGTCAAGAAATTAATGTTGCTTTTTTTGTTTAGATGAAAAAAAAATCCGAACAACTTATTTATCAAAACAAAACATTTATTAAAGGAAGTAGTCTTCATTCTTATCGATGATGCTTTTCCATCTTACAGTCAGGTTGTTAATGCCCT
>NW_013671740.1:36797-40332 GCF_000517525.1 Limulus polyphemus | reverse complement strand
TCACCGGTGACAATTCTGTCCAAAAATGGTTCACGTGCATTACGCACCAGAAGAGACGAAGCAACGTTCACACATTGGAAACGGTGATCATCGGAGAGAGTACGTGAGGCACCCAAACACATTCTTTATGGAGTTTTCTCATATTCCTTAGATGTTTACGTACTGTGTGTTTCATGAGAGACATGCAATTTCAGGGACATTTCACGAGTGTGTTGCCTTGGGTTAGACTCAACAAGCGTCTTCAGAGCATCAATATCAATTCCAGCAGGTCGGCCTCTCCCATCACAGTTTTTAAGGCTAAAGTCACGTGAACGAAATTTGCTGAACCATCGTTGACACTTACGAACGTTATAAACATTTCCATAAACTTCTTTGATATTCTTTGTGGCTACAGAGGCGTTGTTTCACTTCTTGTATTCAAACAGCATTACATGCCGAATGTGTGTCTCGTCGTGTGCCATCACTTTTAGGAATAGAGTGTACTAAACTTTACATATTATATAGGCTACACTAACGTGACGTTTAGGCGGTTCGTTTAACTATTATACGTTATGTACGTTTTTTTTTGGGGGGGGGGGGGTAATGAAAGTGTTCCAAAGCGCGACATTAATTTTCTGACGACCTAGTATTTATTAGCGATATCTGCATCAACCGGAAATTTCCTAAACGTCCTACTTAAGTATGTGTTTTTCTGCAAACTTATTGATAAAGCAATGTAGTTTTTAATATCTCGCTAAGTGTCAGAAAAATCTATCAATGTTTCTGAACCAATTTCAAGTAGGCGTTTGTGAAACTGCTTGAAGATATAAAACTGAATATTTGAAAAAACAACAACAACATTGCTTTTAGATCTGCGGTCAATTTTGCTATGATAGTCACGCATTCTATGCACTGTCGTTATTAAAGGCTGGAATGCTGAGTCTTGCTTACGTCATAACAGAAAGCATAATGTGTTTCTTCCTATTGGCTGAGACGTAAAACGCATTTTATAAAGTAAAACCTTCTCTTACACAATTTAAGCTACCCGGGATCGTCAGATTTAAAACTCTCGGCTTAGAAACAGTTTGATGATTTAACTGCATCCTTGCCAAGAAGCTCATAACGTTAGCTGATAGAAGATTCTAAACTTACTATTGAGAACTGCAACTACATAAGTTTAGACTTACAAGGAACATCTAAAGGATGATTTGGTTACGTTTGAGCCTCATGATGTCAGGACATTTCTTAACACTAACGACTGGTTTAATCACAATCAACTCCCAGTTATTCTGTTTGAATCCTGAAGTTCAACAAGATCAAATTCTTTCTTCAGTCGGTGTTCTTGAAAGTTTTCCTGTTAAGTCTTTGGCAGAGTGTGCTTTCTGGTGCCTTCAGCATCAACAGGAATGTATAGCTTTCACTACTCAACATTCTGGAACTGGCGCATCAGACACACAAGAATGTCAGTTGGGAAAGAAGAAACAGATCACTGAAAGTGATATAACATTTGACAAATCTTTCAAGTACTACGAGGTAAAAGCTTCATTCTGCACTTAAATAAACATGATTGTTTATGTGTTTTTGTAAGAGTATACAAAACGTTAAACATTAATTGAATATACCATAATGAAATTTTCTCTTATTCACGCGTTTATACTTATTTTACGAAATATCACTGAAAGTAACATTTTACAACTAAAATTTGTTACCTCTATAGTGAGTGCTTATAGGACTAAAATGAGTATTTACGGCTTACTTAGTAGGAAGTATTTCATAAAGTAAACATCTGAACTAGTTAATGATGACAAAAATATTTCCTCTCTGCACATCCGACGTAATAAAACATTAGAGTGAATTGGGTAAAAAAAAATAGAATTATCAAAGTTCGTTAGACGATTTTCGGTGTCAACTAGATCATGGAGACGACCGAGTTCCTTTACTACATATCGAAGCAAATGTACGTGTTTCTCATTTTTCTCACCAGCGTTTATAATAATTTCTGACAGGATATTTTAAACAATTTTATAAACAAGTACTGTCCGCCTTTTCTCAAGCAAGAATGTTTAAGCCTTTACATAACATTCAAAAAGTATTGTCAGAATAAGATTGGTACTCATACTTCCTTCTTATATCTGACACTCTCGTGTGTGATGTAGCCGGAGTATGAATCCAAAGATTGATTGTTCATGTCCCGTTGCCACAAAATTGAGCCCCGTACTTTGAAGCCATGTTTGCATTATAAGAGTGACGGTCAAACCCTACTTTACGGTGAGAGAAGAGTAGTCCAAGAATTGATGGGGGGTACTGTTGGCTAGTTGCCTTCCCTCTGGTTTCTAATTCTTAATAATATGACTGTTCTGTGAGATTCTGACGTTAAAATCTGAAATAAGATATTGTTAGCTGATATTTTGGTCATCAGTTGTTGTTTTCATCATTATCGTGTAATCTACTTCAATATATAGCAGGTCTATTCCAATCAAAATAATCCACAGTGGCTCAGCGGTAAGGCTGACCGCTCATAACGCTAAAAGTCGGGTTTCGATACTCGTTATGACCACCAAAAAAAACCAACAAATTGACGCAAATAATAAAGAAGGGTGATCTATGGCCAACTTATTCTGAGATATTTTAATTAATGGTTTTAGTTATAGCTTTAAATTATATATATCATTAAATAATATTAATTGCTTATCAATATTATATTAACTAATTACAAAGGACTGTGAAAAGTTTCAAAACCTTATGAGTGCTTTCTAGAAATCTGTAATAATTTTATCCAAACTTCTGCCCAGAGAATAAAATATATTCAATAAGATGAACCACAATAAGCGTGCGTGTGTGTGTGTGTATTGTTTCTTACAGTGAAGCCACATTGGGCTATCTACTGCGTCCACCGAGGGGAATCGAACCCCTGATTTTATCGTTGTAAATCCGAAGACTTACCGCTGTCCCACCGGGGGACAAACTACAATAAGCGAATTTTTTGCAATGCACCGTAATTGTTCAGTTACAATAAAAAAATACCGTGATGTTTACTATATCTTTTATTGTACCCTGACTATGTATCCTTGGATTGATTATTTGCGTCCTGTTGCCCCTGGATTGATTATTCGCGTCCTGTTGCCTCAAAAACGCGTTCTGCACTTCGGGGCCGTTGGTGCTTTATAAGAGTGACGTTCAAATCACAAACAGAAATATTCAGATAGTTGACGTGGGCGCTATTGATCGAATTCTTTCTAGTCTATCAGTTGAAAATTAGAGACGACGAGTCGTATCTATCCCTTAAGTAGCTTTGCGCAAAATTCTGAAACGAACAGGCTTACCCTTGAAAGTATATGAACCGTGCACAGAGTTTCTGTGGCTATCACTACAAACTGTACTTAGCATGATAGAGACTGAATAGATAATAATAATAATAATTGTTTACATTACAAAGAAAGTTCTTCTAAAGATTGTGTATTTGTTTATCCATATTGTAACGGCAATGATATTATTTGAGATAACCATATCAAAAGCCTGGAAATTGATACATCATGCAAATTAAGATATCAATAAT
>NW_013671740.1:33250-35947 GCF_000517525.1 Limulus polyphemus | reverse complement strand
CCCATCAATAATAGTGGTAAATACACTTCAAAATGCTACAAGTACCTCAAAAAACAGGTATATTTCACTTTGTACTATAATATTTTAATGCACAAACAATTCTTTCCCAGTATCGTTTTTTTTTTGTAACATAAATGAAGAGCCAACATTTACATTAAAGTAAAATGTTTACAGTGATCGTTCAATTAGTTGCATGTGGTATATCAACAGACTGTTGTTGCGATTTCAAAATCAAACAGCTCATTTGACCAAAATGTTTATAAAAAATTCCACTGTTCGCAATAAATGTTTTTCATTAATTGTAATCTTATATCATCTTCGTAATTACTTTATTTTTCCCTTATATAAATTCCTTGAACTTTTTTTAAATTAATTTATACGCTTTGTGGCATATGTTCAGATTTGTTCGCTAGATTCGATTCCCAGTTATATGATGGTTACATCAGGAAGTGGTTCGATCCCAAGCGGAGCTTCGAGAACAACCCAACTGCTCTCAACTACTCGGATAGATACTTCATCAGGGAGTCCTACAACGACAGTAACATACTCGTTAACAAAAAAGTCCTCAACATCCTCGGCAACAGTAGAGTCCTCAACATCCCCTGCAACAACAACAACGGTACATTTTGTGACATCAACAGAATATGCAGCAGCAGCAACCACACAAAAAGTGGCATATGATCAACTGAAGGGAGTAGATGCAGCTGCAACAATGTACATGAAGGTTCCACAAGAACAATCGGAGTGGACAGTAACACACCTTCTTTTTTATACAAATAAAATATATGCCTATAGAAACTCGACCTTCAATGACCAACCGTATATTTTAAGCTGGATTGACATAGCACCTACAGTTACACCCGAACCATCAGGCGTGAAAGCTATTATCACTTCGGGAAATAATTATCATATGTCTGTTTTAACGAATGGCAAGTATAAACATTTTCGACTTGTAAGTTTTCAACCTTGTTATAATGAACTTTTATGCCTTTTTTTTTTCAAAAATAAATACTGTTGACGATAACTATTTTATTATATAAGTGCACTCTAAAAAAACATGTGATATCACTCTTTCAGGAGTGTGAAGCAGAAAGTGGACTGAAAATGTTTATTTGTAGTTTTAAGCACAAGGCTACACAATGGGCTATCTGTGTTCTGCCCACCATGAGTATCGAAACCCAGTTTCTAGCGTTGTAAATCCATAAACATACCGCTGGGCCACTGTGTGTGTGTATGGTGGGGGGGGGGGGATATATTTACATTCTTCTTACGGATTAGGTTTGGCATGGCCTGATGGTTAGGGCGCTCGACTCGCAAGTTGCGGGTTCGAATCCCATCTCCGAGCATGCTCACCCTTTCAGCAGAGAGTTGTTATAATATTACGCCAAAAACCAACTATTCGCTTAGAGTAGTCCAAGAGTTGACGGTAGGTTGTATTGACTAGTTGCCTCTCCTCTAGTCTATCACTTCTAAGTTAGGGACAGATATCCCTCGAATAGCTTTGCGCGAAATTCAACAAACAGATCGTATTTTTTTTCTTTCTTTTTTTTTTTGCTTGTTCGTACGTACTTAAGCCCAAAGCTACACATTGGGCTATCTGTGTTCTGCCCACTGGGGGTATCGAAAGATGTTTAATGTTTTAACAACATCTGAGCTGTTTTTGGAGTCACGTTTTGTTTTTACAGTGTAGTTACTAACTACATTATAAAATTGCCTGACACAAATAATACGAAATGTTTGAGCATCTATTAAATTAATGTATAGATTTATTGTAATGTACATATAATAGATCATGAGCAAAAGTTTCAAACAATGTTTGCGAGTCTACATTTATTAAATGATTACCTTAAATTTCAAAAATATCTAAAAGACGAACTTATGTAAGAACAACCACTCATCTAAATATTCTATAATTGCGATTACGTTGCATTTTGAAGATCATAATCAGATGTTAATCACAATCATAATTACAGTTATATCGACTTAGAATAACTTTGAACACAAGAAATTTCAAAGCGCAATTAAAATGTTTGTTTACAAGAAGACATTAATTACTTTGAGTTCACAGGTGACTCAGTAATACGCTAAAATTAGGGTATTGATTCACGCTACAACACAAAAAGTGATTCAATAATTTTGCGCTAAAACAAACAGATTATCTTCATGATCGATCAACTATATTAAGATATCACGATTTTCTGTCTGATATTACGTGTTGTTTGTATTTCACGTAGCTTTGGCAACGTAATAAACGTTTTTAGAGGGTTCATTTTACGTATGAATAGAGAGCTTTTGTTTTTGTATAAATAGTTATATGTTATTAGGCTTTTGAGAGAAAAAAAAAGCTGCTTTCTTCAATTATTCTTTGAAATGCGCTAAAAAATAAGAGGGTCAGTTTAAAATCACATTTGGATCGGGTTTGCCTCGCTTTATCATGCTCAAACTATGAACCCAAAGGTTAATGATTTGCGAGTCGTTGCTGAATAAACGCAATCTGCATTTTTAATCATGGTTGCGCTATAAAAGTGACAGTTAAATTCCAATATTCGGTGAGACAAGAATAGCCCAAGGGTTGACTATGGGCACTGTTAACTTGCGGGAAAATTATAAGACAAAGTATTAATAACAACAGAACAAATTTGGCTGAAAGATTGCTCGCATCTTTTCATACTTACTTGCTTATTGCTCCCCAGTGAC
>NW_013671740.1:31327-32774 GCF_000517525.1 Limulus polyphemus | reverse complement strand
ACGGGGATTCGAACCCGCGACCCTCAGATTGCGAGTCGAGCGCCTTAACCACCTGGCCCTGCCGGGCCACGGCGATATGTCCGCGGACTTACAACGCTAGAATCCGGGTTTCGATACCTGTGGTTGGCAGAGCATAGATAGCCCATTGTGTTGCATTGTACTTGACTTCAAACAAACAAACAATACTTACTTATTCGTCTGAAAGAACCAACTAAGGATTAGTGATGTTAATTTCTTTCATCATTAAGCTGATTATTATCAAGATTATTTAACAATTGGGATATTTTTACGCTTTATTCAAAGTAAGATATTTTAAGCTGGCTAAGTTCATGAACAGAATCTTTTAAAAATGACATTTGTACATATTATTTTCTTTTATTACTTTGTCAAAAATGAAATAAGTTAAAACGAAAAGTTTCCGTGTACGAAAAGTGGTTATTAAGTTTTATTTGTTTTATTCGATATCGAATGCAACAAAATATCGGTAAGATGAAAAGTACGTGACATTTTTTTTTTAATTTTCAGATGATAAAATCATTAAGCTTGGATCAAAATATGAAGGTGGATTTCAGGACGACAGTTTTTATGGAACTGTTCCTTCTTCTCAATGTCTCCTAACATCTGACGTGCAGGCATCCATTGATCACGATGATGACTTGAACACTTGCATCTATATAAAACAAGACGCAGAAAACCAAATGGTGTACGCTAGGGGATACAATGTGGATCCGCTATCCCAAGTTGTCCAGGAAATAATCAATAATAATCCAGGTTCTCCAGTCACAGCATCTATCACTATAGGACCGATATATAATATTGGACAAATTCTGCTTTTCATGGGAACGAGGTACATCGCGTTAGTGAAGTCTGAACAAACATGGATTAAAGCAGGCGAAAATCATGTATAAATTTTTAATCGGTAAGACGATAAACCACCTTTTATACCCTAAACACAATGAACCAATTTTTAATCAACCTAAGCCTTTTCTTCAGTGGTTTTATCGTGAAGTTTGAAAATCAAGCATGCTTTGTTTTAACAGAAACATCTTTTAACACCTAAATATATATTATTGAATCTTAAAGAATTGAATTTACGGTTTGTTACAGCACTAATATCAATTTACCACCTGTAAACTTAGTCATCTCACAAATTCTAGCCCCCCAGTGGCACAGCGGTATGTCTGCAAACTTACAACGCTAGAAACTGGTTTCCAGATAGCCCATTGTGTAGCTTTGTGCTTAACTTCAAAAACAAACAAATACAAATTCCAAACTCGTAGTTTTATTAATACTTCCATACTTCTTCACCTATTAATTCTGTGGTTACTCAAATTCAGTTTTAATTTTCTACACAATTTCGCTTTAAACATTTATTCAGATGCAAAGAATCAGTACAACTTCCTAGAACTCCCTTACAATTTAAGACAGTAGCATTCATCATCAGAGA
>NW_013671740.1:27361-30349 GCF_000517525.1 Limulus polyphemus | reverse complement strand
CAAAGAATCAGTACAACTTCCTAGAACTCCCTTACAATTTAAGACAGTAGCATTCAACTGTAGTCTCTGATGACTTATAACAGATACAAAGAATCAGTACAACTTCCTAGAACTCCCTTACAATTTAAGACAGTAGCATTCATCATCAGAGACTACAGCTTATAAGACAAAATATAAAGACCGCAGTCACAGAGGTCACCAGATGTTGGCTTACCGAAATGTAAAACAGAAGGTCGAAGGCTCGAGTCGTGGTATTTTGTTAAATACGTTTTACACTTTCGGCTGAGGGTCATGGGCGTCCGCGGGGGGCACTTGCCTCCCTGTAAAATGAGAAACGTAATTCTCTCTTTATTCATTCAGCATATGTATATGAATTGTTTATTTAATTCACAATTTCACACTTCTCCCCCCCCCCCGGAAAACTTTGCCCCTCTTTGGAAACATTTCTGCGGACGCCCATGCTCAGAGGCATCTTATAAAAATTAGACTTTCTGTCGCTATTCGGTACCGCATAGGCGACGGGAGCTACTGACTGGTTGTCTTTCTTCTGAATCAAAAAGTTTTGTTTTAAAAACAGCTATAGCTGGGCCTTACATGTCGTATAATGTGCTGTTCAAATTGCAAATACCAAACAGTCTTCTGCAACTATAAGTCAATCAGACAACAATCCAAAATATAATTGTTTTGTATGATTATTCACTAATGTCTTCAAAATTAATGTTTGCAATTTCTACAGTTTGAAATTATTGAGATCAAATTATTCATAGCAAGCAGAAAAAAAAAATAACACTAAAAATTTCGCTTCAACTCTTTGCATGCACAGCCTTCTTTATAGTCTGGACCTTAGAATATTACACATTTTACTCCGATGTAAGATTTAGAGAGGCTGTTCACGTCGAGGTATTAAAAGACAAATAACCAGCACAAAGTCTCGTTCTAGAGCTGAACTATTACACCTGAGTACATCCTACATACGCGGGAAATGGTTTTTACCTTTACCACATTTTCTAAGCTATCACGAGAATTCAAAACCCAAATACTATGTCCTTTCTCCATCTATCTACTTTGAATAACGTTTACTCGCCAGTCTCGTTCTAGAGCTGAACTATTACACCTGAGTACATCCTACATACGCGGGAAATGGTTTTTACCTTTACCACTATTTTCTAAGCTAGCACGAGAGTTCAAAACCCAATACTAATGTCCTTTCTCCATCTATCTACTTTGAATAACATTTACTCGCCAGTCTCGTTCTAGAGCTGAACTATTACACCTGAGCACATCCTACATACGCGGGAAATGGTTTTACCTTTACCACATTTTCTAAGCTAGCACGAGAGTTCAAAACCCAAATACTATGTCCTTTCTCCATCTATCTACTTTGAATAACATTCTCGCCAGTCTCGTTCTAAGTTGTCATTCTATTTAAAACGCCTGGCTGTTTTCCTTCGAAACGTCCACGCTGTAAAACGTGCAAATAAATACAACCCTCGTATTATAAAATATTGTCACAAGAGTGCGCAAGAACAAATTACATGTGCGATCATGGAGAAACTGAAAACAACAAAAACACTTAATACTCGTATTAGTAAATACCCGTTCGGATATAATATTGAAACATAGCAAACTATCTGTTCCCGAACACTTCCACAGCAACAGACACGAGTTGAAAGATCTACTTGTTTTTTTTACTACAAATGGCAAAAGGTATCATGACTAGGTTGTTTAGGAGGCTGTGTGAATAACACTACTTAGCACCCTGTCACCAGATGGTCCCACTAGAGAGTTTTATACTGCTATTCACTTACTTTCTGATATAATATTTCACAAAAAATAAGGTATCTGGTTTGTTGTTTTTTTCTTCTTCAAATTTTCACTACTAGATATTTATATAATGTTCAGTGTGTTGTTTTTGAATGCTTCTGAAGTAACCCTGTTATCAGCCTGAAAACTGAGGCTCAAATAAAGTTCACATTCTTCATGTTATTTAATCTCATGTGTTCCATAATTGTAACAGATTATCTAATACAACACACTTGTATATTCTGCATTTTTACTTCAAGTAAGGTTATAATCATTTAGATCATCGGTTCTCAAACTTTAGTAACCCGAGGACCCCTTTAATTAAAAAAGTTTTCGCGGACCCAAACCTATCGATGTTTTTGGTTCTGGAAAAAAAAAAAGGTTCCATTCACATGAAAGCTATATTCCAAAATTAAATGTTTTTATTCATATATAAATTTAATTTTAAGAAAAGTATTTTTTATTCTATACATCGAATTTATTTAAGTATTTTATGAAATCTCTGACCCCTGGAGTACCCGCGCGGACTACAGTTTGAGAAACGCTGGTTTAAATGTTTAAATAATTTTGTAAATAAGAGTGAATCTCGAATCACTACATCACGCGATTGACCTTTCTCCCCCTCTCTCTCAAACACAAAAAAGTTTTGAAATATTCGGATATCAGGAGAAACCGAATATACTATTACGACAGCGGAAGTCACGCGACGCTGGGAGCATGTGCGCTGGAGTTTCTCGTAGGATCATGAATTTGCCCGCCAGCTCGAATGTGATCTAGATGCTCTCTTTTTTTTATATATATATAAGCCTGGCAAAAAAAGCCAGCGGCAGATAGATAATTGAATCAATCAAACAGTAAGCACAGTTAGTAAAGTGTGTGAATCACTGTGATTTATAGCGTGTGTTATAAAGGTTGTTATAAGTTTAAAGTGTCTGTGGAAATTCTGTGTATTACAAAGTTGCATCGAGAAAGAATAAACTAGTTTTAATCATAAAGGGACTTGTATCGCTGAAGTTCCTCAGATAGAATTTATACCGGAAATTAACAAACAATCAGATAGCAACAAATTGATGTTAGAAGTGAAATGAAAAATAAAGAAGATTGAAATGAGAAGTGGCAAATCAAACTACAGCTTAGCATATTTGATGGCAGCAATACAAGAACAGCAAAAGAAACAAGAAAAAC
>NW_013671740.1:22952-26515 GCF_000517525.1 Limulus polyphemus | reverse complement strand
TATTGAGTAACTTTGAGTCAGCTGTGTTCCATGAATGCTGCAAGTTGTTTGGCATACGAAAGACCAGGACAATGCCACTTCACCCACAATCATAACATAACAGTTTCCCAAAATCAATAATTTATGTTGATTATTTCCAAATAAATCCCTTTTGTAGTCTATGCATCAAAGCCATAATGCAGTCGACAAAAAATTAGCAAAAGACCCTGAACTCAAAATAGGCCTATGTCAAATTTATTCTATATCTTATTTACAATTTTATATGCATCTAGTTTATAAACTTTTAATACTAATTTAACCTATACCAAGCATAAATATTATGCCGTATAACATGAATTTAATAAAAAATTAAGAAAAGAGAAGTCTAGTTTATCATATTGTCTCGTTCACGTTTTGTTTCCAGCCTTGAAGAAAAGAACATTATAAAAATCCTACTTTTGCTGAGATGTGTGGTGAATAGTATTAATTATCCTGTCCCCTACGGAACAGCGGGAAGTCTGCGAATTTACAACGCTAAAATTATAGATTCGATTCCGCGTATAGCAGATGTAAAAACACATACACACACGCTTAATTACCCTCCATCAGACACAATTTTCCAATCGTAGCCGCAAATGAAATGAACATTTCAAAATCAAACTCATATTTTAAACAAAAGTCTTAGCCAGTCCATTACAACTAGCTACATTTTTCAATGGATTAGCTAGATTGGTTGCTAATCGCTAGGGCACTTATTTTGGTCGCTAGATTTTAAAAAGTCCGCTAGTTCTAACGACAAATTCGCTAAATTGACATCAGTGAATCAGAATGATCTTAACCTAAACAGATAGCTTAAATTCTACGGAATATCCCGCACCAGGGATTTTTTTTAAATGACGTAATATTTTAAAAATTAAAATATTTTGGCAGATTTATTCCATAAGATAATAATTTTTCAAAACATAAACTACTCACAGGTTAAAAAACGAATACTGAATTTGTATAAAATCAACTTAGCCAAATGCAATTGGTGTAAGTTTAATTTTACGACATGTGGCTGACGTAGCTCAATATTGTTCAAGCCACATCAGCCACTGATGACCTACAATGTGATAGAGAGTTCAAGGGATGTCGGTCGTTTGTGGCCGACGCTTCATAAGATGTATATTAGTCACTGAAAGCCTCAGGCAAACATTTAAATATAGCTGATATGACTCTCTGATAAAAAATTTGTTTTAAAAGAAAGCTTATACTGACACACTTGTCTAAAAAAAGGCTTTGTATCAACAACACGTTTCCTTCTAAGAAAATTGTTATTACTAATTCATTGGTAGTTGTGCTATTTTATTTCACATTATCCAACATTCAGTTTCCTTGATTCCGGCTAGTGGAGTCAGTTGGATATTGGAATCTTTTTATTTTTATTAATTTTTTGATTGAAATTAAAATGCTCATTGAATACAAATTAACTCAAAAATAATTTTTAAAATATATGATAAAATATTTTCTCATAAAGTTTTAAACAAAAATCACGAGTTCGACAAACTAATTTTTGTAAAAACAACTATTCACCCCAGAGGCAAGTGTACCCCAAGGAGGAGGAGTTAGCCCTATTCTATTCATCATGTATGTGAGCAATGTGCCTCTAAAAGACCCAAATCAAGGTTGTGCATCACAATTCGCGGACGATGTTGCGATCTGGAAAAGTGCCCCCACCCCATCCATAGCCACAACAAATCTACAACCATTACTAAATAATATAGAAGAATACTGTCAGAAATATAGAATAAAAATAAATGTCCCGAAAAACCAATTACTAACCTTCTCAAGATTAACAAAACACACAAAAAACCTAAACTATACATGAATGGAACACTTCTCCAGACCACAACCTCGGCAAACTTTTTAGGATTAACTTTAGACCCAAAACTGACTTGGGTAAAACACACAAATAACATATTAACACAAATCTGGAAACGTACAAATTATGCAAGAAGTCTAACAGGCAAAAACCAGGGAACATCACCTGACAACATTATTAAAATATACAAAACTTACATACGTCTCATAATAGAATATGCCAGCCCGGAATGGATAAACATAGCTCCCAAACATATAAATAAGCTACAAACTATACAAAACACACTTATCACCACAGCATAAAAAGTCCCCCGCAGTACCTCATCAAACTTTATGCATAGATATGCAAACATACAAACAATAGCCGATAGACTCTTGCATAGTACTATAAATTACTTTGAGAAAAATTGGCAAAAGAATGACCTATTGTGTGAACTTGATTGCTACTAAATACATGATGGAAGTAGACCTAAGTACCTCTCACCTGTAAACATTTATTTTTAGAAATAAAGATGTAACAAGGTCACCTATTACTGGACTTTAAAACCCTACACTAGTTAGAACCTAAGAACAATGTATTTGATAGGGTATTTCATGTAAAATGCACTCTATTAGCCTCTAACTAGTGAAATGTGTTGTGTGCATTATGGAACTGACTCTAGAGATATAGTGTAAAACACAGAATGTAACTGTCGATATCTACATGGACATTACCCTGAAAGGGGTTGGAGCAAGTATGGTTTACTCCGACCCCCATGTTGTATCAACACCAATATTTACCGATGGTTAACCACAGTTCAGAAAGGAGGAAGCGGTCACCATGAACCTGACCCTCCCTGGTCCATAATACGACCAAAATACCGATATTGGAGAGAAGAAGAACTTTCAGTAGCAATATGAATAGAGCATCCGATAGAGAAGAAAAAGGCTACGAAGAACTTGGTCCTAACAATGGATCGAAATCCTGACGCAGAACAGTTCGCTCAACCTTTCTGTCTCGTCAATTCTGAATGATTGTGTGTCCGTGATTAGAGCTGAAATATTCCTTCTTTTTACTCCAGCTTCGAAGTAAATAGTTTGGAAATTGTCTTGAAGGACTTGTTTGTGAAATTGGAACTTTGTACGAAGTCCATCAGTTCTTGCAGCAAAAGTGTTATATATCGAATATTCACCTTCGAAAATCTGTGAAAACAATGAAGAAATATACTGAAAGAAATGGAGGAGGTAATGGTAAAATTAATAGAATGATTGAAACTTAACCAATTACAAAAAGAAAAAAGCTAATCTAAAACACGTCTGACAAATAAAATCACAGCACTTGGAGCTGTCTCGAATATGGAAACTTCGAACACCAATGGAATACTTTTCAAACTTTGAAAATCCGACAGACTGAAACAGTGAGATATTGTATACTTGTGAAGGTTAGCTTTTATAGACCCAGATCTGAAGTATATGATTTTACAATGTATCTATTGAATGCTGATTAAACTTAAAGGTTGTTACTGTATGTTCCAAAGTTTTTACTCGGAAATCATTTGAAACATATCTGGGCATTTTTTATACAGCAATACATTTTCGACGATGATTTTGTACAATCTGTGACTTGTATAGTTAAAATTTAAAAAAAAAACTTCAATCAAATACAGTCAATCAGTGGGTCATGAAGAAATTACTGGCTAATGTATTTATCATTTTATGCACTACGTACATGTACGTGATCTGAT
>NW_013671740.1:14749-21952 GCF_000517525.1 Limulus polyphemus | reverse complement strand
CAACGAACGACTCACGCGCTCGACCAAACTGTCCGTCTCTATCTCTGTCTGCAATTCAACTACCTTGTTGCCGTCACTTCTTGGCGGTCTTATATACAGGAATACCGTACATCTAGTAAACACTCGAGGCTTCACGAAGGGGCATGATTTTTCTAGAAGTTCATGACGTGTTACTAGGGTCACGTGACTGCCGCTGTCGTAACACAGTCAATTGGTAATAGGTTTGGGGGATGAAAGTGACTGATTGTGTCGGAAGGGTTTCCACAGGGGCGGGTGCTAGCCAATTGGGTGATCTATGCAGGAGTAGTTTTGAGCCTACCTCACCCACCCATAAAAAATTCTAATAGCATTACTTCCACAAACCAAATAATATACCAACAAAGCATATACTAATACAGTTTTGTAAAAAAAAAAGTCATTTACACTCACACAGTAACATCGTTACGCTTATGTTTCTCAAATCATGTACATTGTGCGTGTACTGTACTTAACAGCCAATCAGCGCATGCGTACCAAACGTGCGCCTGACTAAGAAGTGACTGGCTGCTGTAATTTTTAAAAGTCCGTTGGTCAGTGAGTGATCTGTTTTGAATCGTTTAAATGAAAATAATACAAAAAGCTCGTGAATCGGGGCCCCTTACATTATGCTCGGACCTCTGTGCAATCGCTTAATCTGCTTATGTCTAGCGTCGCCACTACAAGGTACATGGTTTGTTTTACTCGTTTTCGTGATCAATTTTGTGGCTAAAAAATGTTATGTTTTTCAGGTTGACTGAATAAAGGAAATATCCAGCAATATTGCTACTAAAGCTAGTCATGTATAGAAACTGATACAAATATTTCTGGTGCTTTTTTTTTTTTTGTCTGGGCAACAAATAGTTGGTCTCTCATACTATGAGGGCTTGTTCCACTTGTTGAATGTCCTGGTCATGGACACTTTGCGAGAATTTCTACGAAAGTGATGTCAAATCATTCAGTAGGAAATTCCATTAGTGTTTGAATACCACAATTAATGTTTCAGAAGCTCCGAGAAGAGTGACTGAAGGACCAGTATCTAGTATGGGTATTCCTTGCAGCGAAGCAAGGTGAAGTATGTATATATACATTGAGGAATGTAACACAGGTACACTTAACCGGTGGCACTTGTACAAGCAGTTATGAGCAGCCATTGTTATAAGCCACCGAGATGTGGTTCTAAGCTTGTGTTGTAGCAAGTGTCTCCAAAGCTCTTAGGCAGGACATTTTTCAGACCTTGCATAATGCAGGGACTAACGGTTTATAAGGTATCATAAGTACCAGTGCTAATGCACATTAACAGTTCTACTGACTACATCATAGACGGAGAAGCAGATTTGAAAGTTGGGGTTAAAAGATATAGGCTCATGTACATATAAATGCTGATGATAAATATATCTGGTAGTAGTGTTGGTTCTTTAGAAATTGCTCTGTTGCTTTGTGCCACTAAAGTCCAAATCTTTAGAAATTGTTAATCATAATTACCATTGTAATAATGATGTTATAAAAACATGCTCTCGAAGATTTATTTTATATATTAATATAATTTCAAGCTATGTTTACCGAGAAACAGGGATGTGAAAATTTTAATCATCTTTAGATCTTTCTCAAAACTACTTGCCAATAGAACTCTACTCAAAAATTACACTTCAAGTCGACAGCTTTTAATGGAATTCTTGCCAAGTTTCTTCTCTTTATAATGTACGAGACTTACATACACAGCAATGTGGTTTTTATAGCCACTTGGAATTTTACCACATTGTGCCCAAAATTGAGCATCTGCCACAAACAGTATTCCAAATACCACCTACATTTAATACATATGTATCACAACAATTTGTGGCTAAGTTCGTGTGCACACAAGTATAACTTTAACTGTGTATTGATGTCACTAACACGTAACACCACTTAGTTAATTGCAGTTCTACCTATTGTTATTTTCCTCACTCAGTACTTCATTCCAAGTTTTAGTATAGGCCCATGCATATTCTTGTGCCACAGAAATTGACTCTGCCATCTATGCATATTGGAGTTGAGACATTGAATGCTGGTTTAATATTGTAAATCTTGTGCTGACCAAAGGGAAAAAAATAACTAAGATGTGGAAAACGCAATTAGGAATTGTTGGTCCATCTTTACAAAGAATAGTCCTAAATATCACTGGTCCTCTTTCTTGGAGACGGAACAAGATAATCAATATATGCTAGTCATTACTTTACTTTACTTAGTAAGCCAAATCTTATTCAGTGGTTGATATGTTAGCAGAATCTGTCACTGATGCATTGGCAGAACATTGGAAACTGTGCTTTGGCTCACCTGAAGAAGTTCCAATAAACAAGGGAGATAATTTCATTAGCCATATATTCTCTGAGGTATGTTAAATGTTGTGTGTGATGTATCCGTGCACTTTGCCCTGTCACCCTTAGTCTGATAGTGTATCAGAATGGTTAGTACTAACTATTAAGTTGGTTAATCCCGAAAGAACTGACTGGAGTGAATATTTAACATGCGTTATGGTGGTGTATAATGCAACTAAACAGAAGTTGAGTTGTTGTTCATGGAACATGCTTATATTTGATATAGAAATACAGCTTCCTCTGGACAAAGTGTTAATCTATGGTCCTCCCTTTAGAGAAGATGTACCATAGTGTCTTCACGAATATGTGAAGTGCCTAAGGTCTATGTTAGTTATTGCACATGAATTGGAGCAGGTTCTGTCACCAAACACGAACAGAATCAAATGCACTTTCACCTTTAATTAGACCACAATATCCCAAAACCAAAAGAAAAAAAGCCTTCCAGAACTCAATTTTTGCCGGAGGTCTTTCATGCACCAGGAAGATCCAACTTCATTGGTGCAGATGGCCATTACAACGTCCAAGCAATTTTTCAGTAATCAAGTCATCAATGTAGTCACTATTTCCACCCAAATTATCTCAGCCATATCCACATATAACCATCGAATTGGAGCTTCTTACAGTGATACTGAATGTGATCATCCAATAACACGTGTTTCATCAGCTTTATGTCCTCACAAGTCATTATCTGGCCAAAGTACCAATATGGACAGGAATTTGTCCCCCTCCAAGCGAGAAGAGGACCAGCAGTGGGGACTTGGAGAGCTTCCTTTCAGGGTGAGCAAGAACATTAAAAACTATGGTCTGAACTGGCCCAGACTCACAAGACCGTGACCCTGGCGAGGGCCAAGGATATCATCTAGTAGACCACATCTACCATCTATAAGCCAACAATCACCATGGGGAATCTTTTATTGGGACTCCAGTAGACATTTAGCCTCGGTGAATGTTGCACTTTTGTCTTTTTTCTTTACCTTTCTTTAATAACAATAATAATCGAAAAGTAATTATTAGAATTTTAGAATTATTAGAATCAGTATTAATAACACAGCACTTCAATATTGAAGTGTTTTGTGCACAAGTAAAATGTTTATAAGTAACGTTAGCCTTGTTATGGATAACTCAGTAGTTAAAATTCCTTGATACTTATATACTTAGGTATATATATATATAAATACTAGCGGAGACCCCGCGAAACATGTGTGTCAAATTAGTGTCTTTATTGCAATAATACTTCTTTAAATACAGGTTTTCTAGTTATTATTCTACTTTTCTAGGCTCTTTATAAATATTCCTCCAAAAAATAAAAAGCGTGAATTCTCATTTGTTAGAATAAACAACAATTAAAGCCTCAATCAGGATGCAGAAGGAATGATAATATCAGATTTAGTTTATTTCTTTGAACGTTTTTTATTATTATTTTTAAGTAAAAGTTTGTTTGTAATTAAGCACAAAGCTACACAATGGGCTGTCTGTGCTCTTCCCACCACGGGTATCGAAACCCGGATTCTTGCGTTGTATGTCCGCAGACATCCCGATGTGCCACTGGGGGGCTTAAGTAAAAGAAACAGGATACAGTTACACTTGACATCCGCTCGATTTTACATCCAAATTCCAAAGCTTTTATTGTCAACACAGCAACTGTTAAACAATTATAATTTAAATTCGAACTGTAAGCGGATGTGCCGAGGCCTTATTAAACAGCTGGAAGTGAAACGTAATGTTAGACCGACGGTTAGGGTATGTTATGGCTCTCAAGATGTTTTGGTCTTATACAAAAACAATAAGATGACTCTTCTTCTTTGAAGGGCTACCAACCCCTGTTCTAGGCATTTCAAACGAATGCCAAGTATTAAGCTGATGTATCGGAACTTTCAATTTCAAAATAATACAAAAGAATTTTAATCGCAGACACCTAAATCTATAAGTCCACTTTTCTTAGGCCTAACAATAGTCAAGCCTTTATTAAGTACGGCTTATAAGTTACCGTATTTGTCGGAATATAAGACGCACCCTTATTTTAAAACAAAGTTTTGGGGGGAAAAAAAGCTACAGTCGCATTTGAAAGATTTTTATTGAACAACAATTCAATTTTGATACTTTAAAAATTAGTATATATTGTTCTAAACACAAAAGAGCTCAAAACATCAAAATAAGAAAATACCGTAAATCAAAAAAAGGTTTACTGTATCTTTTCTTTAGACATTGTAAGGGGTGAAAATATAGAACGAAAAATAAAGAAACAACTATTTTGCTCCCGAGGCCTCAGCTACGATACTTCGGCTTTCGGTGACGCATCCAACTTGACAGTAAGCACGTGCCAGACTGCCGAGTATCAAATGAAAATTGAAATACCGATTAGGCGATTACCGACGACGCTAATTACTCTGATTGGTCAAGCGCATTGCACATTTGAATCCACGGCAAAGCACTCAAAAATGATTTTTTATTTGTTAAAGTTAGGCCTGAAACGGCTTTATTCTGCTCCACATTAAACAGGGATCGTCGTGTATTTACAAGCTTTTTAAATCTCACCCATCACTATAATTTATTTATTTTTTATTTAGGGAGCATTATAAATAGTTATGTTTTTAAAAGAAAAAACAACCTACTATTGTTATAAATAACACATATAATTGAACTAAACTATGCATGCCTATTTAAATATATTTACACATGGCATGTATATATCGTATTGTTACGTCTCTGTGTTCGTTTGTTAATTTTCCGTAGAAATTCTTTCCGAGAAACTTCAGCGATACAAGTCCTTTCCTAAATAAAACTTGTTTATTCTTTCTCAATTCAACTTTGCAATACACTTAATTTCCATAGTCACTTTAACTTAAACACACGCTAGAATTCACAACGATTCACGCACATTACTTACGGCTTGACTCGATTATCTGTCTCTATATCTCCCTATCTGCAATTATCTATGCAATTATCTCCTCTCCGCTTTATTTGCCGGGCTTATATACTAAAATGGAGAGCGTCTAGCAAGTACTGGGATATTCGTGAGGTTCCCCGATCCTTCTAGAAACTCATGACGTGTTACCAGCGTCACGTGACTTCCGCTTTCGTAACATTACTTTAACTTAGAATGTTAACATTTCATTAATAGAAAAGCAGTGATTGTTAATTCGAATTTTTTATGGTGATAACAATTATTCATGAAGTTATAGCAATCATTGTGTCACCCGAATGGTGAATATTTTATAGTATATATATATATATATATATAATGTGTGTGTGTGTGATAATAACATGTCTCTTATAAAAGGTGTTGTGGAGTTGTAGAGAAAACAAAATGACTAGAAACGTTCAGGAAGAAAAAGTCCATTCGCCAACTCCTAAGTTTCAAACTACGAATGAACATGCATCTGTAACTCAAGAGTTTTCCAGCTCAGTATAATATATTTCACCAAAATAACTCAAAGGAGCAAGAATTTTGAAAGGAGACATTTCACAACCCCACTTGATAGAGCACAACAACGGATGTAAGAGCTAAAGGTCGAAGCACTAAAGGTAGTTCTTATGTGGGGGAAAATATTCTTTTTGTATTCTCAAAGGAACCGTTAACATTGAAGACAGTTAGAAACTACTTTCTACGTAAAATATTTTAACTTCCAACCAAATCACCGCAACCTGGTGAAATACGCCGCTTCTTTCCTAGTGTAAGGAATATAAGAAATGACTGGCGCTGTGATGGTGTACAATGGGTCTGTCGAGGTGTAAAGAAAAACTTCCACTGAAGATACCAAACGTGATTGAAGAATACCACTAAGCAAAATTGTAAAATGTTAAGACATACTTACCGAGTTATGTCAGACGATATCAATGCATGTGTGATAGCTTCGTCCTTGTACATTATCTTGGTTCTAATAGTGGTTTGGTGTCATACTCTCGTGGTAAAGGGCTACACATACGTACTCAACCATAAAGATAAGTAAATAATGGCATTAACAAAACATTAAAATATGTTTCAGAGCTCACTGCACAATATTATATTAAAATAAAACAGCCACAAGATTCTGAACAAATAAGAAACTAGTAAAACAGAATTTCTGATGACGTTTTTGAAGGCTATGAAGTGGGTTGTACAATAAATGACTATCTATGGAGCTATAATATTGTGCCTTATTTTACTATTGTGTTTGGCTCTGAATTAGCTAAAGAAATGATACTACATTGGAGTTGTATGATGGATTTTTAGCTAACTGTTACACAACATTTTATCTAGGAGACTTTTATTTTGCGTGCTCTTTAAGAATGCTAGATTTAAAAAACAACGTATCATTCCTGCTGCGTTCTAGCTGACAAGAAAAATGAACAGTCACACAGATTGTTTTCCTAAGTCTTAACTGAACGGTGGTCAATATTGGAGAAATGTATATTCTACTTGTCTCGGACAGAGAGCAGGCGATTGATAATGATATAGCATTAGAGTTGCCTCAATCGAAGTTGTTTCACTGTTGGAACCATATTAATTAAAGACCTGAAATTTTGGCTTTCTAAATGTGGAGAGACAAGAGATGATAAAGTGTATAAAATCATGTGTTCAAACTTCTGGATTCCGAAAGTGAAAATCTCCATGATTCTCTGTTTTCTAATTCAAAGTTAAGTGATTCTTGCATTTGTTGATTATTTTAATACGAACTTAGAAAAGTCCCTCCGATAACATTTTTGTCGATGGGTTTCAGAAGAACATGGTTTGTACTCTTCTACATCACGGAGTACAACAAACTGTGCAGAAATGTTCAACAATGCCCTGAAAAGAATGACTGAACGCAAGGAATTGCGGCTGGGGGGGGGGGGGGTCGTACTAGGTCGT
>NW_013671740.1:11344-14599 GCF_000517525.1 Limulus polyphemus | reverse complement strand
AACGTGTAAATGTTGCTTTGTCTTTTCTGGCGCGTAATGCATGTGAACCATTTTTTGGACAGAATTGTCACCGGTGATGAAAAATAGATTCTCTATGCGAATATTAAATGCCAAAAACAATAGCTCAGTCCTAGACAAAAACCACTTCCGGCCCCAAAACCTGGACTCCATCCACAGAAAGTGATGCTTTGAATTTGGTGGGACATCAAAGGAGTAATTCATTTCGAACTTGTCAATCCACAGTGGACTGTCAACGCAGACATCTATAGTCAGCAACTGGAACGTTTAGATCAAGCCCTTAATCAGAAACGTCCTTTACTAGTCAATCGGAAAGGTGTTCTTCTCCACGACAATGCACTTCCACATGTGGCCCTTTTGAAGCAATACAAGATTATGGATTTGGGTTGGGAAGTTCTCCCCCACCCCCACCCACCATATTCTCCCGATATGGCACCATCAGTTAACCATCTTTTCTTTTTCGTTCGCTGCAACACTATCTTAGTGGGGAAACGTATGGAAATGTGGAAGGTGTTAAAGAGGACATCGTCATGTTTTTTGCTTAAAAGCCAAGAGATTTCTTTAATGAGGGCATTAACAACGTAATTGTAAGATGGAAAAGCATCATCGATAAGAATTGAGACTATTTCATTTAATAAATATTTTGTTTTGACATATAAGTTGTTCGGGTTTTTTCATCTAAAAAAAGACGACATTGATTTATTGACGATCTAACACTTATTGTTTATTTCCTGTTGTGTATTACCACTAAGATTTTACGTTGATTGTGTGGCACTAGTAGTTTACATCTAAGGAAGTATGAAGATCAGTTGAGGGAATATGAAGATGTTTTCAAAGGCGATCTTGTTAGCCCTTCTAATGTTGTAGCTATTGTGCAAAATAGATTTCTATCTTAGTATATAAGAAAAAAAAATACATTGAATGACAAACGTACTATAAATTCGCGAGAAGGATTGTAAAAAATGGAGGTATTGCTCTTCAGAGGAGTCAAGTAAGGTATTTTTCCTGTACAATGAATTTCCAATGAAATTCATAGTGTACAATTGTATTCTGTAGTAAAGTGTATGTGCTTACCAGAAAAATCCTATTATCACATAGTAGCAGCTCAAATGTCCAGAGTAACTGATATCACGATTGATATTTTTCTTACAATTGTGCTCAATTCAACGGAATGTAATCAACATTTTGTCACTTTTGCCAATTCCATGCCATGCCATTTCATGCAATGGCTTGAATGTGGACAGAAATTGCACTGTCTGACTTCATCACAGCTAATGTGAGAGCATGTCAATTGATTTTGCAGTGATTAAAAAAAAATTAAAACCATATTTTGCTTAGATTCAATGCAAGGGAGCACATTCAACTGTTTAATCTAATTTTTCTCATCCATTATTCAATCCCACGGGAAACCTTTGATTGTGAAAGATTGGCAGTGTTTTGCTGCAATTGACATTCCTCATCCCCCCCCCCCCAAAACAACCTTTGACTGCGGCATTTTTGTTTGTTTGTACCCATGGATTCTGTATTCGGGTAGCCACTTTCCTTATGATATATCAGTCACAATCCATTCGAGCCTGGATAGCTTACAAAAGCAAGTTGTTTTTGGAATTACTGACGCCAGAAAAAGGGGCTAGGAGAACTTAATCTAGATTAATAATCTCACGGAATTCCACAAATAAAACTGAAGAAACACTTATTACTTATTTTGAAAACATTTTGGATGAACATTCAAACAGTGCTATGCAAACGACTTCTGTAAACATCCTTCCAGAACAGAAATGTGCTATGTGAAAGGGAATGTCAGGACTGGTATCACAATGTGTCTTGGAGAGGATTTTGAATAATTACCAATCAGTGTAGAAATATGTAATTTTCATTTATCATTATAAAAGTAGAATTCTAAGCCCTAATTACAAAAGGGAGATTTTAACACGGATATCAGCTAATCTACTATTTAAGGGTACCAGCTACTTCTACGTTCTTGCACTGGGCAACATTACAGTATAGTGAGCAGAGAAGTACAAACTTTGAATGAGATTCACGTGATATTTATTTATTGACTGATTTCGGCACAAGACTTTTTGTCCTAAAGCGTTATATATATAATGTGATAGAGCATTTACTGCTCATTAAAAATTTATACTGTGATTTATGATACAAAGACTACATAAGTGGATGAAGCTTTAAATACTGATACACCAGGTTATCATAATATTAAGCGATGAATTTCGCCATAACAGACTGTTTGGGTCAAGAAGTAAGTGTTGTATCACGGGATATCGCAGTTAATGACCTTCACATATGTACGTTTTTCATTTATGACAGTCTTTAAGTTAATGCAGTTTTAACTTTTAATATTTAAATGCTCATTGTAGAAATGCATGCTGCAGATTCAAATAGAATCTATTTAAATTTATTACTGTTAATAAATTCAAATGTACTTGTTATTGTTTATGAAAGGCATCGCGTCTTCTGGTGTAATAAATGAAACTGTGCCCATCATCAGAAAGACTAAAGATTTCTGAACTCTAATATCGTTAATTTTCTAAGGATTACATAACTTTTGTTTGTTGTTGAAAAATTTGGATATATATATATTTTTTGTCTTTTGGAGATTAATGGTTCCGCGATTTACCTTGCCTAATCTTAAAAAGTTACCCTGACAGTTATTTGGAACTTCATTCTAAATGCTATCTTTCAGGACTTTAATATCGTTACTTTTCTGAGGATTACTTTGAATTTTTCGAGAAATTTGGATATTTTTCTTTTAACATAGAGTATACTTTAAGTTAATAAGGAATTGATATTTTAGAAATTCGGCCAAGTATTACGTTATCTTTTAGTTTCATTCTAAATGCTATTTGTTAGGAGTTTAATGTTCTGCTTTTTATATATTTTATGGAAAGCTTTTAACTTAATTGTGAACGCAGTTCCGCTAGTTAGCAGAACTAAGCGTTTCGCGTTTTACCTAGTGCATGAGATATAACCTCGTGGTCTGAACACACACTTAAATTCTCCTTTGATCTTAAACGAGTTAGTTGAATCCAATCGAGGATTACAGTTTTGAAGCGTGTGAGCTAGGAAATATGCCACGAAACAGCGCACGTGTTAGTAGTCCTACCGTAAGAGGGGTGAAGGATGTGGACGACCCTCGCCGATGTGTGAATGGGTCGGTTACTTCTTGTACTGATGGTGTGTGTCGCAAGACATGGATTTCGATAGGGATTGTGCTAGTAA
>NW_013671740.1:8127-10383 GCF_000517525.1 Limulus polyphemus | reverse complement strand
CTCCAACGGCTGGAGTCGCCCCCCAGTCCATATGTATTCTTCCAGTAACATGACATTGTAAGATTTTTAGTGTAAAACAATTAACTACAACAACAACAAAAGGAATAATAAAAAAAATTGTGTATATGTAACTACTAACTTCTCCTTCATGCTAAATGGCAGTGATGAAGGTATCTAGTTCAACTAAATCAGATCAGGGAATTTGGGGGCATATCATATGGTGATGGCGCCCCCATAACTCGCAAATAAAAAAATAACGAGTTAGTTTACGAGAATTGTTAAAATTATTACAGTTTGTTGTTATTGATCTTCAGGTGGTTTAATTTTGGATTTATGTATTTTTTCTTTTTCTGATTATTTTCCTAATTTCTCTATTGAAATCAATAACTTGGATATTTATGTTGTGTTTATTAACGTTTGTACCTAGGCTTGGTCAGGTATGTTTTTTGGAAGTGGTAAAATTCTAGTTTGAACATTTTTATTTGGATTTGTGTTATATTTAGATTATTATTTTTTTACCCTGGTAGAAGCAACGATTTTGTTTGGTCTGTTACAAAGGTATATAGTAAAGTTAAAACTGCTGTAAAAACGTAATTATGACATGTGTTAAATATCTTTTATAATTGTTTCTATTTTCGTGTGTGTGAATGTAAAATTGAATAATCTATATTGTATGTTTATCACCATTTAGTTCAAAATTCAGTATATATCCATATAGCAACTGGGGAGGGGTAGTACTGTTGAACCTCTTGCAAGTGTCATTTGTTGTTCAAGATGTGCTTGGTAAGTTTTGAATGTTGAGCATTTTGATTTTTTTTTTTAATTTTAAGGATTATTTTCTAATGTCAAGGAGTAAGAAGAATTGTAATATTAAGAAATTGGGAATAAAGTTGTTCATAAGATTCTTAAAATTTCTTATTGTTTAACAAGTCATATTAGTTAAAATATATAACTTTTTATTAAAATAGAAAATACTGATGAGGAAGGCAGTATTGTAATGAGAAGTCATGGTGGGAATCCACATTCTGGTGACTTAACAGGTTTTTCAAGGTGTCTGTGTGGAAAGTGTCAACTTATGCCCACACCCCTCGAGATAACAAACAAATGATGTAAAAAGGAGTATGTATAATATCCACATCTTATTTGATCTGTGTTGTTTGGAAGGCATTGTCCTTCATCTATCAGGGTTAAAATTACAAAAAAAAATACTGGCATTAACACACTGTGCTGTTTTACATTTATCTGCATTTGATATAACTCAAACACATTTCAATATATTTTAGCACTGTAAATGGAATTCAAGATGAATTTCAAAAGTTTTGTTGGGTGTATAACTTATGATTAAAAGAAGGAAATGAGTAGATGACTGTTTTATGGAAACTATTTTTCAAATAATTGCATTTATATAACTTGTATTCAAACTTTGTTAAAAAAAAAAATTTAAAACCTGCTTTTTAATTTTTAGTTGACTCAACATCTTGTCTCAATCATATTTTCAAAATGTTTGAATATTCACAAATGGATTAAAATCAAGACCCTGGGGATAATAATTCTAATATATAAATAGTAAACTAAAGCTATATTGACTCCAAGTCATTGTCAGGAAGAAAAATAATATTTATATTTATTATATTCATGTTTTTTAATAAGGTATATTAGTATTTTGTATAAAAGTTATTTTAGCATTTACTAGTCTGCAAAGATTTATAAACAGTATGATTGGAGATCTTCCCTTTCTTACTACTTCCATAAAGTTATTTATTACCTGAAGTTTACATAGTAAAGAAACAACTATGCAAGACTTCTTGAACTAAACAGCTTTCAGATAGTTAAAAGCTGATATCCCAGCTGCAAACTGTGAATTTTTCATTGTCTTTTGATCATCATCATGCAGTGATCCATGCTAGTAATGTGCTTCAATTCCAAAGTCAGAAGTCCAACCCTGTATATTCCTCAAGATACAAGGTTGAGTGCCACAATGCTTTGAGTTGGAATTGGAATTATCTTTTTTTTTATACCCGATGTCTTTAACCGAAAGTTGCATGTAAATAGATATTCTGTATTAGAGGAGAATATTTATTTTGATTAATGGTTTTAAGAGAATTTTATTATCAAATCATTTTTATTATATATATGTATCTAAATTCTATAGTACATGCTGCTGAAAACTTTCCAAAATTAATAATTTTCGACCACAGGAATGACATTTAAATTATTGTATAAAATACTAGCTGAGTTACCCGGCATTGCACGGTG
>NW_013671740.1:0-7127 GCF_000517525.1 Limulus polyphemus | reverse complement strand
GTCGTACATCATGTTGCTCCTCTGTTTCTTGCTCTCTGTAAGATATTTGTCTTAATTTTTGTGCTTGAAGTCTGGTTTGATGTTGTTCAGAAGTTTCTTGTTGTCTATATCTAGCTTGCCTTGATGATTCTGACTGAACTCTGGCTTTGTGCTGTTCAACAGTTTCTTGCTGTCTTTGAGTAGCCTGCCTTTCAGCTTGAGCTCGGAGTCTAACTTTACCAAGCACAAGCTGCAAGACAGGCTGCTCAAATACAGGAAGAGACTTTGGAACAACAAATCTTTGATTGCGTTCTTCTTCTGTTTCAGCTGCTCTTTGTGCTTGCATTCTTTTAGTGGCAGAAGACTTTCCATAGAAAGGGCGTTTCTTGGGTGGCATAATCACCTGTATCACTAAACAATAATTTGCAATTCACAAAGCTACTAAATCACTTATGAAACCACTTAGCACTATTT
Organism: Limulus polyphemus; assembly: GCF_000517525.1. NCBI lineage: Eukaryota > Metazoa > Arthropoda > Merostomata > Xiphosura > Limulidae > Limulus > Limulus polyphemus. The sequence goes on along the minus strand of NW_013671740.1, from coordinate 6,674 downwards.
AAAGAAGACTGTTTTTGAAAATACTGACTTGACAGCAAGGTGATCTGAGTGTCTCCCGCCATAACGCTTTCTATGTGCAAAACGTGCTTATGTTTGTATGTTTATTACAAATAAATGGCGCAATAATCATTAATTGTCAATTTCGTCATTAAATACTATACCAAATACAAAAAATAGAACCATTAAATTTCTTGTAAAAAACTGGTTATTTTGAAGTTATTTTAAAATTTCTAAGTTCAACTGTTTGGTTTCCTATAGCGAACAAAATAAACAAACTTCCTCTTTTATATATAGATAACTCTTAGAAATTATTTCTACGAGCTGAAGCGTGCTCTTGTTGTAATATTGTTTTTCTTTCCTACCTAAATGGTAATTATTGAAAGACTTCAGATTATATGTATAAAAAAAAAGGTGCAATGCAATGTTTTTAACTTTAGGTTTAATGCAATTAATATACTTTACAAATAGCCTACCGTAATTACTACTTATTCCATCATATAGTCATACTAATCTATCATTTTATTTTTAATTCTGTTTGAGGTATGTTACTCATCTTTAGCAAAGTCTTCTTTCCATGCCATAAATTCCAAGAATACTTAGTCCCACCAAGAAAATCTCTCTTAATGTTTTGTATAACGGAAATAAATTACAAAATGCACCTATATAGATCACAGTAAAAAAAGGCAAATTGTAACTGTGGGACTTTTGGACAAGAAATGTTGTGCAAATATTTACTCTGCAACCTACACTAAGTAGTTTTTATATTGTTTTAACATACTGTTATTGTAAGTAGCTTAGAAAAATGTATGTAGTTTTTAATAGGACACAAATTTGAATAATTGAAGTTGAGTATTCTATTACTGAAAGTTTCAAATATTTGAATTAATTATAATAATAGTCTTACTACTGTTATGGAAGATGTGTGGGAATTCGAATCTTTTTTTCTTCAACTACTGATGTAAGATTAATTGGGCTATAGTTGCCTGGACAACAATGTTTATCACCTCCTTTAAATATTGGACTAACATTAGCTAACTTTCAATCTTCTAATACTCTTCTACTGCTCAGTGACATCTCTCGTATATTTATTTATTTATCTAAAAAAAAAAAAATTTGCTAGCAGTTCATAAAAGTAATCTTTAAGTTCCTTTAAACTCTAGGATAAAAGTTATCTGATCCAGGGGACTTGTTACTTCTTAAGTTTCCAAACTTTTTTTTCTCACAATTTCAGAACTTAATATATTTTTCATCAATGTTTTCCCTGTTCATTGAGTGCTCTAGTTGAGGCATAATACTTGTATCTTTTGTAAAAACTGAATAGAACATATAATTTAATAACTTTACCATCTCCCCACAATAATTTTTAAGAGGCACAATCCCCCATCCTGACATTTTGTTTACACATCGTATACCTAAATAATTCCTTATTGTTTGAGTTAACTCTCTTAGCCAACCAGTTGATATAGTTTTTACCCCTTTTAACTTCCTTTTTAACCAGCTCTCTTGATTTTCTAGTCCTCTAAGTCCTCATTATTTCCAGTAAGTTTAAATTTCTTGAATTTACTGTTTATCCATAATATGATCTCTTAAACTTTTATTAAACCATACTGTCTTGTTCTGCTCCAATGCTCTTTTTGTGTGTAGGGAATGTGTTCTGTATGCATATAAATTTTTTGCCTAAATGCTTCCCACGTCTGTTCAAGATACCCTTCCAAGTCTTTAATCCAATCTACAGAAGCCAGAACATGTATCATCCCATCAAAATTGGCTTTCTAGAAATTTGGAATAAAGGTACTATTCTTCCCCAATTCTACATATAGTAAAATCCCAAACCTAATAGGGAAATGGTCGCTTGTACTTAATTGCTCACTAACCACAACTGTATCATATTCACATTGGATGTTAATATTAAATGTAGTATAGCTTTCTCTCCTGTAGGTTCCATAACCAGTTAGTGTATGAAAGTATCCTGAACAATTTTCAAAAACCTACCTCCTCACTGTCAGACTTAATTTTCCTAATCAACACCACTGAAATTAATTTCCTGTAATAATCTTTTACAGCTACCATTCTGATTTCATTATAGTTTCTCATTAACTTCCACATTCTGACCTGTGGTGTATAACAAATCCCAATTACAAGATTTTTCCCTTTATATCCACTAGTATCAACACAAACTGACCTAACCTCAGTGCTATTTTCTTTAATATGCTTTAACTCAACAGGATATAATTCACTTCTCACATATAAAGCTACTCCTCCGCCTTTTGTCAGTATTCTATCTCTAGAAAATATTCTGTAGCCTGGTATTTCAAAAATACTTCATCAAAATTGTTCAAATCCAACCAAGTCTCAGTGATACCCATAATATCAAAACCCTCAGTTTCCACAACTGCTTTGAATTTATCAATTTTATTTCTAATACTCCTAGCATTACAGTACTAAAAATTAATCATATTTTAAATTACATTCATGTTTTATGCCTCTTTTTGGAATGGATGGCTTGCATTTAAACAAGGCAGGGACGAGCATCTTAGCAAGGTCTATTAACTCAGCCTATAGTGATAGATATAAACTAGGGCTAGATAGAAGTGAGGGCTATGTTATTTGTAAAATAGGAAATAATTGACAGGAAAACATCTACAACATTAACTTTTTCATGAAATTTATCCCACAAATCCAACTAGCCTATTTGCTCTGCTTGTGGATAACATAAGCATATTATTTTGCTCCTATTTACTCCACATACTACTCTATCTACATGCCTAGCTCATTGCCTACAACTATAACTTCCCTATCTTCCCTTGTGATCCCATCTATTTCCCTTAGCTGCTCCCCCTCATCACTATCAAGTGCTTGTAACTGTTTGCTTAACCGAAACCTAAGCCCATCCTTGCTCATAAATACATTATTTTCCAAGCTTTTAGCCCTGTTTCCTTTCTTAGCTCCCTTGAAATCCTGTTTGCCAGCTGTACCTTTTGCATGTAGAAGTTTAAGCTCTTTACTAAACCCTGCCACCACTTCATGTAACTTACATTTCTTCCTTTTCACATGCACATCACTAATTCGATGATCATGTACTTGGCTATCGATATTTTCAATTACTATTTTATTTCAGGGTTGCTGCTATCGGCAGATGCAGGATGTTTTGCATCAGTAGTAGGATTATCATCATGGCTTACCACAGAAGGGAACAGCTTAGAAAAATCTCCGTATGATTGTCCAACTATTGTTGACAAGTCTCCAATATCACTACTTAGGCAATAGGGACATGGGTTTCATTGACTTCCACAACGGGTCCTAGATGTAGAGAATGGTATGTCTACACAAGAACTCCTCAAAGTACTTGGATGTGATGTCCAGTTTGGCTATCATGCCAGTGTTTCTCAGGCATCCACAGTGGATGCCCCTGTTAGCTGTTCTATTTGTGGAGCCAAACATTTGTATTGAGAAACCTTAGAAAAATAAGCCTCTCTCAAGGATACACTCATGAGCTTGTAATGAACCATCACATCAACAACCACCACTTTATCATCACGATGGAATATCAGATCAAGAAAACAGATTTTCAATACTTTCGTAGGCTTCTGCACGTTTAGTCAGGTGAGAGTTCAGAGACTCCAGAATAGGAAGGCATATTTTCACCTTGAATTTTTTTCACTTTCGTGGAGAAGTATCTGTTTTGCTGACCCATCATATCTGGTAAGATGCACACTTCGCTTTCTTGTACATTTGTCTCCATCACTATATTTCAAATCTGGACACTTGCTTTTAGCCTTCACTTCATACTCACTGAATTTGTTTCTCATTTCCTGAAGATAGGCTTTCAGAAACTTGAGGAGATCAATGACAACAAGTATGTCCTCATCTATTGACTGCAGAATTTTACTTTTGTTCACCCTTTCCAAAATGTCATTCCAAAGAATTGTTAAAGATAGTCTCTTGCTTCTCCATTTTCTTGCTTGATCCTTCTGCCTCATGTCTTGTGTTCCACTCATGATCAGTGACAACTGCAAGGGCTTCCAATGCATCTTGAATTTTCTCAACCTCCATTAAGAGCAGTGACAGCATCGAAATGTGCTGACCATCTCATGTCAGAGAAACACTTGACCACAATATGATTCTCTCCCAAGGATGACGTCAGAACATTCTAGCGATGTGTGGAAGCCGAGAAAAAGGAATACAAATGCTGAACAAAGTCAAAGAAGGAGACGATCTGTGGACCACACTCTGCCACTTTTACTCCCACCAAGTTCAGACTGTGTCCAGCACAAGGAATATAGATATTCATTTAGTTCACGGATCCATGCTTGCAATCCAATGTAGCATCCTGACATATTTGAGGCATTGTCATAAGACTGACTACGGTAGTTTGATAATGGCATGTTGTTCTCTTGCAGGAACTCTACAACCGTGTCTGCTAAATTCTTCGCCCTGTGAGAAAAGATGGGTATGAATTTGAGGAAACATTCCACTGGCTCACTTCCACGAATGTACCAGATGGTAAATGTCAGTTGATCAATATGAGAGATGTCCCGAATGGAATTAACACTTATTGAATAATACTTTGACTCTTTGATTTCTTCCAGAATTGCACAAAATACCTGTAGTACCATTATTTCAATAAATTCTTCACAAATGTTTGCCGATAGATATGATGGGTTCCCCTTTCCAGCATTTCCGTACACTTTTAAATGTTCTTCTAAAAAAGGGGTCAAACTCATTCAATAGTTCTAGAATGCCAAGAAAGTTTCCATTTTTTGAGGAGCCAATAGTTTGATTCTCCCCACGAAATGCCAAACCTCGGGAGGCAAGAAAGCGGATAACAAACCACACGCTTTAACACTTTATGCCAGTACTCCTTTTGTGAACAATGCTGACTTAGCAGAATCCACACAATCACTTCCTTTGTGCTGAATCGAGTATTCCAACAGGCACCTGCGATGTTCTTTTCCATTTCCATGCTCTACAATGACTGTGTTTCCAATCATTGAATCCTGATGTAGCGAAAGGAGATTCTTTCTTGGACAATAGACAACATGGAAAGCAATACAAACAACCTTTGGATGGGGAATATAGCAGCCATTCACGTTTTATAAACTCGCCATTCCGCAGTTCACGTTTGAATAATTTGTTTGTTAAATATCTTATCTGTGTTTTTTCTCCTTCACCATACACACGGTGGGAGTTTGAAATGTCGCAATTGTTATTTTGACATTTTGGTGGCCCATTGAGAATCCAGTGGTGTACTGTAGCAGTATCTTTCATGTTCCATAGTCCTGGATCTGTCAGAGTGTGATCGTAAATCACATTCACATTCTTGGTTACTGTTGTGGAATCGTGTATTTCTTCTAGTAGTTCAGTAGGAGAAGGTGCTCATGTATCTGGAACTGGGGGATCAGATGAAGTGCTTGCAGGAGTTGAAGTAAGTGTTGATGCTGTATCCAGATCAGGAGCAGTAGCTTTTGCAGCAGGGGTAAACCAAGCTGATAACTTTTAAAGTTTGCTAAGTTTTCCTTTTTCCTCTGCAGTTCTTTTCCTCTTCTAACTAGCATATGTACGCTTTATTTCTGTTAAAAAAGATGTAAAATTATAATTTACAAAAATTAGAAATGTACATCTTGAAAACGACATGATTTTTGTGATGACTTAATGATTGTATATATTTTATATAATTAATCATTCTATCGCCTCTAGTGTCCGATTATTTTTCCATGCAAGTTTTTTGGTAGCAAGGTTGATTTGCATGCTCATTCAATCGACCCAGTTACTTTACAATGAATAGGGCTAATGTGATATGCAAATGACCCAGGTGAGGACAGTAATTTAAAAAACAAATGCCTAGTAACAGCACTGCATTTAGGTGTGGTCATGCATATTCACCTTTACCATGAATTCAAGGGTGTAGCCAGCAATTTTCTTTGGGGCTGCCAATTCTTTGAGGATTTCTGGGTTGGGGAAAAATATAAGTCAGGAAACATTTATGTCGCCTTGGCTGCACCGAGCATGTGTACAACAGACTGAGTCCCTAGTGGTGTCCAGGGGCAAAGCCCTGTTATGGGTCCAGGAAGCTCTTCAAATGTTATGAATTGAAAGCCAAAAATTGACCCATTATGTCCTGAGTTTTAACCCGAGCCTATACTAAATATTATGATTTACAAATTAATTTTCTTAAAATATTTGTGTACAGAAGTCATAATGACAACAGTACCTTATGTTAAAGCTTATAACTTAAGCTTTCTATAAATATCAATTTCATGCTAATTTGTATGCAAGTTAGGTGATTTTTTTGAGAGAGGTGGTTTTTCATAAATTTGTTTTTTGGTTCTAAAAAGTTGAATGAAATTCACTCTTCAGGCCTAACATGATGTGGCATGAACATTTATTCACTTATTTAGTAGCTATGTGGTGTAATTTGAGCATATTTTGAACATTTCTGATCAACAAAACCGTAAATGACTCAGTGTGTAAACAAGTGGGTAAGCCCAAGCTCCATTTACTGTACAAACATAGGATAACGAGCCTAACGTTAGATTGCTTTGAACAGACTAGCGTATCGGATGTTAATTTTTTTTCAATTTATCTTCATGATCATTAATATTGTTGCGTCAGCGAGTCACATGACTACTGTGGCGCCCTCTAGTTTCTAGAACTATCTTGTTCCTTCATGAATG
>NW_013671739.1:50764-52564 GCF_000517525.1 Limulus polyphemus | reverse complement strand
TGTTGTCTCTCTTCTGGTTTCTTTTCTTTTCCTCTAACAACTGTTGTAATTTCTCTTCTCGTTCTTCTTGTTTATTTTCTTTTTCCTCTAACAACTGTTGTAATTTCTCTTCTCGTTCTTCTTGTTTATTTTCTTTTTCCTCTAACAACTGTTGTAATTTCTCTTCTCGTTCTTCTTGTTTCTTTTCTTTTTCCTCTAACAACTGTTGTAATTTCTCTTCTCGTTCTTCTTGTTTATTTTCTTTTTCCTTTAACAACTGTTGTAATTTCTCTTCCCGTTCTTCTTGTTTCTTTTGCTGTTCTTGTATTGCTGCCATTAAGTCTGCTAGGCTGTTGTTTGATTTGCCCCTTCTCGTTTCCATTTTTTTATACCACTCTCTGACACCAATTTGTTACGTCTCCGTTTGTTAATTAATTTTTCCGTAAATTCTTTCCAACTAAACTTCAGCGACACAAGTCCCCCCCCTTAAATAAAACTGGTTTATTCTTTCTGAATATAACTTTACGATACACTTAATTTTAACATTCGCGCTAAAACAAACGCTATAACAGCGAACGTTAACTTCAACAATACTCTCTGACTACAGCTCAATTACTCACTACCTACACATTGTCCCGTCACGTTGTCACCATCTCATATATACCAGCCTACCCCCAATCTCAGGAAGGTTCGAGAAAGAAGTGGCGTGATACTAGTCACGTGTCCTCTCTGACGCAACAGTATTATTTATATTTCAACTGATATGTAGGTCAAATGCTGCTTGACGTGATAAATCCATGTATGTAAGTGTGTGTAAAACCCATGCATTTACAATTCATACTTGTACGCATATGAATTTTTTAGGTTTTGTTGACCAAAAAAGTTTGATGATATACCACACAATCACTTGTGCATTCTGCTTTTCAAAAAGTAGTGATATTTAAACCAAAAACAGCCCAGCTGTAAAATAAAAAAAAGTGCGGCCAAGAAAAACTAAATAAAAAGACGGCGACTAAAAGATGTGAAATCAAATTTGGCGGCCAAGTCAATGCAGTAACGTTGTTGACGACAATGAAAATTTTACTAATGACAATTCAGGTAAACTGGGCCAGGCTATGGATGTGTGGGTCCATTGCTTGAATAAAATTACTGGTTCTCAATTACGTTGTTTAATTAATGTTAAAAAATAGTTGTTGTATATTTCGTCACATAAGTTTAAAAGATTATAGCATTCAACAAGTATAACAGTTCAAATATTTTATTATTAATTACTAATAAAACAGACTTTTGCTATGGTATAAACGCCTTTTACAAGCTGGAGAAAATTGATAATAATTATACTCGTCATAAGACATTAGTATCAGGCCTATTATATTTTTGAATAATACATTCTTGTAAAATGCGTTTACATCATAACAATTTTTGTTGCAACAAATAGCTTATATATACAGTGTTTGACAATTACCGTATTTGCTGTATTCCAACTAGCCTGACGAGATTTGAAATAAGCGAAACGCGTTGTCAAAAATGGATATTGTTACGTCTCCGTTTGTTAATTAACTTTCCGTAACTTCGTTCCGACGAAACTTTAGCGACACAAGTCCTTACTTAATAAAACTGGTTTATTCTTTCCGAATACAACTTTACGATACACTTATTTTCAACAATCGCGCTAAAACAAACGCTGTATCAACGAACGTCAATAATACTTCTGACTGCAGTTCAATTACTCACTATCTTCACACACACATTACATACATGCCTGCGTCACGTTGTCACCCTCTTATATATACCCAACTGCCCTATATCTAGTAAATACTA